>NW_027526295.1:222473377-222475364 GCF_048455015.1 Haemaphysalis longicornis | reverse complement strand
CATCGTCGTTTGCTGCAGCGAACCTTTTAAACACGGGTGGTTTTTATAAAGAGGACCAACCGGCTTTGCACACGTTACAGGCCTCAATGAAGACTCGTGTTATCCCGCTGCCTCTTATCCTCACATGTTATCTGGTGTTTTCTTGGGCTCGCAGCCTTAAATGACAAGCGGAACTGCACTTACAATCTATTCTCCCACGCGTGCTTCCGACAGAGTGCCCACAATGCGTGAGTAGCTTGATGACGTGGGATCTCCAAACAACGCGACTTGTCCTTTTAGCCTTTTAGAGTGGTCGCACTGTTTCTTTTATTAAATCACCGATCACCAACGCGTCCAATAACTTAAGTTGTTTGCCCCACGAGCTTGAGTGGGGACACATTAACAGAGAACATCCCAAGATATTTTGCACTGTGTCGCATGAATTGCGTTGAATTCGAGGTTAGGTTTAGAAATCATGACATCGAATTAGGAATGACTCGTTCTTAATTCGTTCCTTAGTAAACGCTTGTATTTGTGCACGAGCAAAGCTTGTCTGTTTATTGGCACAACATAAAGTAAATAGAAAATAGAAACAGAAATAGATACAATGGATTAAGCGAAACATCTTGCTTTCTGTAATTAGCCTTTTTCAGCGACAGTGACTCTTGTTGAGCAAAGCTCTTCGTAAACAAAAAAGAAAACGTTAACAATTAAACTGGCTACTTCAGGTTTCGCTTAAAACATGACTGCACTGTACCTAAAACATATTCAAGATATGATCGTTTTCGAGGAAAGCTCCTTGGCATCCATTCATTTATTTTGTTCTATTGAAGAAGCACACATCCCACCCACTTTCGCATAGCTTGACTCAAACTGCGACCATTTGAACGATCTTGATTTCCTGCCGCGCGATTGTAATTCTGGAATGTAGGTCCTCCTGAATATGACTAGGGTGCTTACTTCCATATGCGAAACACAGCTGTGAGCTTAGAGCCCCGTTAGCCCCGCTTAAATCGTAGTCCGTGCTTAGAAGGTAGTGATGCAGGGCACCCAAGCTAATTCTTCCCTCAGCCTCGGTTTAAACGGTTAAACCGCACTACCGTTTTGTACGTAGTATTTCTGCCTCCCCATCAGACATGGCTTAACAAGGTTCTATTGTATATTATCCACGTGGTTTCGTGCTAAAACTTAGGTATTCAGGGCGCTATATTACGCCCGTTCCACAAGTTGCGCCACAAAGGAGCATCTTTTTCCTCTAAACTTGGAAATTTAAGGGTGGGAACTTTACACCGCCCCATCGTCCCGCATACAAATCAGGCTTGGCTGGTGCCAGATAAGGTATCGGCTTGCAGTACATAAATAGAGGTGCTTTTAGCTGCCGATTTAGTTCTTACCCTCAAGGGTTCAAAGTCGGGTACCCACCTTTTCAGGTTAACTTGGCGCTACGCTTATCAGCCGTCTCGTAAAACACGAGTGAGATATAAATTATCCGGGATTATGTTGCCGACTTTGCGGTAAGAACGACATCCAGAGTCACTTGTTGGCCTCTCGCGACAAAGTAAACAAATACCTAGGCCGCCAGGTAAGCCCACGCGGAAGACACCAGAGGACCGCTTTAATCTGGGCTTGTGGCTCTTGGTGCCAGTCTTTTTCTTTTTGCTTGTCAAAATCAAACCATTTCCGGGGCAAGAAAAACGGCAGCATTGCGTAAGGTCAGGTTACTCTTGTTAAACTTTGATTGGAACGCGTGACCTTACTGCGAGCTGTTAGCGCGTTAGCGCGAACGTCGTCGGAGAGATGCGTGACACAAAAAAGCTTTTAAAAACCCGACCCTACTGAAACGGGTGGCAAACGTCGTTGACAACTCTTCGCAAATATACAATTATGTTGCCAGTTGTTCCCTTCCAGCTACCATTAAGCGTGTCTTGACATGGAGGGTAAATGCGCTGCCAGTTCATTTTAGCGATGACTGATTGGGAGAACGAGGTGCACTGGCAACGGCTGCGAC
>NW_027526295.1:222383377-222468377 GCF_048455015.1 Haemaphysalis longicornis | reverse complement strand
ATTTTAGGCGCTCGGGCCCTTTTCTTTAGTCTATTGACTATTTTGCTAACCGTTCACGGGTGGGTCGGACGTATATGTATCGCTAAAGCTGTTCTAAAACCTGGTATACCTCAGGGATCAGTATTATTCTCACATTTGTTCAAGCTATGCTTATTTATTTATTCTACCTTGTTTCGTCTTACAGCATGTTTGAATACGCTGATTACACTGTCCTTGTTTTTCTAACTCGGTCTCTTCATCGTAACGCTACGTGGGACCTTGGGTGGGTTTCGAAAAATTCTACCCTAATTAGCAAATAAGAAACAAAACTCGTATGATTTTGTGATCCTCAGAAATACCGCCAGATGTATATGTATATATCTTTTCACAAGTCGTCCTGCTTCGCTTGTAGCCGCGCTCCCATTCAGTATTGAGACGGTGCAAAATACCTGGGCATTATGTTTGACTGGAACATGTACCGGCTAGTTGGTTACCGGCTAGGGTACCAGCTAGTTGGTTATCCCTTGTTTATGGTCACTTATCACTGTCGGTGATTCGGTTTTTTTTTTTTTTGACGCTGTTAACATCATGCTACCTGAGCTCACTTTGAAACAAGCTTTGCGGTATTCCTTGAGTTTTGTGTAATTCCCGTTTGATTTTTCAATTTAGTGTCCGCAAAATAATTTTGCACGTGCTTGTTGGCTGTTTAATAATATATGGGACCGCCGTTTTCTACCATTGCTGCTCAAAAGTTAATCCCATTTCAAAAACTATACTTGAAATGCTGTATTCAACACAGGTCTCCCCGCAGTTCTAAAAAAATTTTCAACTCTATAGCTGCGGACGTTCTTTATTGTACGCAATCATTCCCGAAATTGAATTTTTGAGACCCCCCCTCCCGCCCGCGTCCAAAGGTCCGATGACATCCAGAATTGTGTACTTTCCCGTAGTGTACACCATTTAGACATGAAATTTTTGCTTTATCTGGACACTGTAAAAAATTGTACTTAAAAAAACTTTTTTTTCGGACGTTTAGTAGCTGTATCACAATTTGCCAACTTGTTTTTCCTTTTCGACTATCATTGCCTCATCGTTTAGTTTCTATTCGATACTTGTAGCGTAGGCTCCGACAGTCAAGTGCAGCCCGACAAGCCGTATGATACACGCAGCGCCGTGCCCTTCTGTTTTTTTTTTTTTTTGCATCCTCTTCCTCCTCCTTCTCCTCCTCTTGCTCCTGAACTTAGCAGGCTACCACACCCTTCTGTCCATTCATTTTAAGATCAATAAACGTTTTACCAACCAACCAACCTGAATTCCCTAGGACGCAGTTGTAACTTAGGCTCCCCACCTAATCATGAAATAATTTTGACATCCGGTGCTCTTCGCGGTGGACACACAATAATTCAACGAAAAGGAGAGTGGGGGAAAAAAACACGGTACACTCACCTCTAGCTCCAAGGCTAGGTTGTCCGCTTCTACTGCAGCGCTAAATCCCGTCGGCATCTTGGTCGTCGTCGTCGGGGCAGACTTCACCGCGCACACGTTATGTGCAGTCCTCGTTCGCGCGTCCCTATATGCGCTGCAGCCGCCGCCGTTCCGTCGTTCGGTTTGGAAGCGCGCGACTCGCAATGCAAAAGGATGAGGAGGAGCGAGAGAGAGAGCGTCGCCTCTACTCTCCTCCGCGTCGCTGCCAAGGAAAGAGTTCAGTCGCGTGCGTTCGTTTGTTCCGGCCACGGGCGTTACGCTCTCCCTTTCGTAGCGCACCTTACCACTCGCCAACCTCCCTTCCCACGCCCTACTGCAGGAATTTAACTCGGAAACGGCCACGCGCTCCCAATGAACGGGAAAGGGAGAGGAGAGGTTGCGCGAGACGGAGAGAGGACCAAAGAACTGGAGGACGCCGACATGGCGCGGCGCGTTACGGGTTACGTGGTCCAGCTACTAAACACTACCGGGAGATCAGAAGCGGGAAATCACGAAGTGACGTCGGGGGCATCCGCATTTGGAGACGCGGACGAAATGGTACGCTTTGACGCAGCCGCCTTGTTTTTACGAGTCCTTTTCGGACACGAGTTTTACTCTTGGACAAAAGTGACGCGCTGATGGTGTGCCGTTGCGTGTTTGCAACGACATCGCGGAAGTGATATTGACGTACCTATCAGAGAAAATATTGTGCTGTCGTGCTTACCAGGGCGTGAATTAGACCGGCGATCTAACTTTCCATGCGCAACTGAGTGCAAGTGAATGCGAGAATAGTGTAAATATAACAATCCGACGTGGCCTTGTCATGAAGGAACGATTTCAAAAAGAGGCTCATTAAGAGGGGTGTGAGTAATCCAGCATGCTTGTTGATTAGTCAACTAGCTGTTTTTTTTTTTTTTTTTTTTTGTAAAACCGTTGACCGGGTGGGTGGGGGGATCAGACACACGTGCGCTTTTATTTGTCTATCTTCCTCTGTGTGTACGATTTTTGCGCTCTTTCCGTACGGCTGTAGCTCTTTTTATCAAAACTTCTCCAAAAACAACTACATGACATTTGGCCGTTAAGACGACTCCCATTACGCCGAGTTCATTAACCTGTACCAATTCACAAGAAAATTCGAAGTGTAAACAGAATTCGCGTCTGCTGTCAATACATGGAATTCTACGGGCGGTAAACAGACAGCACCTTGTTTAGAATAAAACTAGAATAAAACTCCAGCTAGAATAAAACTGTAGCCCTCCCAAGTTTCATAAAGTAATCTCAAAGCCATAGTTGCTACCATTACCAAATTTTGAGAAAAATAAAAACGAGCGCAGTCTCCAACCTAGTATTTGGTGTGTCTTTTATACAGCTTTGCTGGTCATTCACGGAGTGACTCCTTTTTTCACCCGATGTTTTTCGAGTTTTCAATAGGTCACGCCGACCCCGGACGCGGCACTTTCGCTTAGTGGAACGCGTCCTTTCACATTAAAAAAAGGGGGCGGGGCTGTGGTGGAGTTGGCGACGAGTGCTCGATAGATCGCATACCGGAGGTCCCAATTTCGTCTCCCACCCAGACTAAAATTGACCCAATTTGCTTTTCAACTCAGTTCGTTTGCAAAAGCTTCCCTGAAAAACTTGGCGTCAGTTGGAGAATTTTCTCACCCGCTGTTTATTCTTCGCGTCGTCGATAATTTTGGGCGTTGCGTATTGGCCTAGACGACACCGAATTTTCGACCCACCGAGTAAACAATGCGTTAGAGCGAAAGCGCTACTACGCCATGCCCCGCAAGGTCAATCATCACGTCGCAATGACCTTGAGCCGCAGAAGAGCAAGTGCGCCGGCGTGACATCATGCCACGTGATCCGCTGCGGAGAGGCGTCGTAGCTACTCTCGCTCGGACTCCCTCTCGGCTGCGGTACCACGTGATTATGCGAGGGTTGTACGGCTGCTTTGCCGGCGCTTGGTTTCTCAGCCCCGCAATAGATGTTCTACCGACTGGGCCGTCTGTGCGCGCGCATCAGAGCAAATGGCAGGGCAGGCTGAATCCAATAATCTAGCAGCCTAACTTACATAAAACACTCTGCTGCTGAGCACGAGGTCGCGGATGCGATTTCCGGCCGCGGCGGCCGCTTTTCTGATGGAGGCGAAAAGCAAAAACGCCCGTGTGTGCGAATTTCCGGCGCACGTTAAAGATCCCTAGGTGGTAAAAATTAATCCGGAGCCCTCCACTACGGCGCGCCTAATCGCCTGCGTTGCGTCGGTGCGTTAAACAATCAATCGACATAAAACACTCTGTGCATAGTCTTCGCAAAACCATGTGAAACCGACCTTTCGCTCGCGGTAACCAGGTTTACAATTGTTAAACTTGACCCGTTTCTTTAGCTCCAATGTCCAACCTAGGTCTGTAACTTCACTCGGCAACTATCCTTAGCCGCAGGTTGGGATTTTAAAAGCGTAGTGGTAGCTTTACAAGAAACTACTGAAAATCACAAGCTATTTAGCTTTCATCCGCGTTCGTAACCCCCTGGAGAGCCGGGAAGCGCAATTTTGAGTGAAGCGCGCTCCATCCTGAACTTACCTGAACTCCATCCTGAACTTATGCGTAGCGCCCGTCACTTTCTTTCGACAGCAGCTTGAACGGGAGCGGTGTCGGAACCAAAGTTGGCTAAGAGCCCAGCGGCTCATAAAGCGCGAGCGGACAAGATGGGGGCGTTGGTACAGCAGAACTTCCAACCTTGCCGCTCGTCGCATTGCGCAGGTCGCGCTAATCTTTGGGGCGGGTCAGCGCCACTCGAGGACTTTTTTTAGGGCAAACACGAATGAAAGCAAGCGTTTACAATCCTGAACATTTCGAAATAGTTGACCAGTCGGCTTTCGAAAGTATGTGTTGACCTTTTTTTTTTTTTTCTGAGCAGATCGAAAGGAAGTGAGGACCCCATAGCACAGATAACTGGTAAGCCTAGCTTGCACATGAGACCCCTGATGCCTAAATACTCAGAGCGTGGCTGCCGCTGAGTCAGCATTACTCACAGACCTTTACGCCAAAAAAAAAAAAAAACATTCCGTTTATGGGAAGCTGCTTGGCGGTATAACTCGGCCCCCAATTCCGCCATTATCCCGCATGCATACAAACCGACTAATTGGGACCCTGTGTCTCTTCGCACCATTCGCACTTTAACCTCTGGCATCATATCGAACAAACCGTAACCTACTTCCAGAAACGCCAACAGAGCGCCGTGGCCAAGGGCTTATGCAGAAAAGATAAGCTCCAAACGCACGCGCCGCTATCGCAGCGACAGGTAACAATTGCAAGCGAACGGATATGAGCCCACCAAGCAAAACATGCATTGATGGGCAAGTTATATATACGGGTCTCGTATAAGTAATGCTGGCTTGACAATCGCTGCATGTCGTTCTGTGGTTCTCCGAGCATTCCTCGTGCGTCATGAGGTCGAGAGGCAGATGGATAGGTCTTGACATACGGATTTCTAAGAAAAAACGCGTCACTGTTCGGTAAGCGGGCATGAGAACATTTATGCTAATTGTTTATGATAGATTCAAGTTCTGGAGTCCATTGTAAAACAAACAGATGAGGGCTGAAACGAAATAAATTTCCTCGAAGGGGCGAAATACGGGTCAGAGGCAAAGAGTGTTGCAGGGGGATAAGGGCGAAGGAATGTGGGAAAGGTGTGTAAACGTACCGTCGATTGTCCTGCATGATAAGGCGTATATCGCTTACACAAGGCTTGGCTGTAATCTCAACATAATACGCACCTATCGTTGTAGCGAAACATACGTAAAGGTGAAGTGCTGTTTTCGTAATAAGTCACTTGGCAGGGTCGGCCCCCGTGTTGTCGTCCTTGCTTAATCCACTCGTCGCAGGCTCAGTTCACCCTGATGTTTGTATTTTTCTTCAGAAACGAACCAATTGGTTGAAATAGGCCAATTTACTGCTTGTCTGTAAAATGTACTCTCCCTGCACGAATGTGCCGCGCCTATTTTAATACGAACGCAAACTTGCACTGCGCTGGTCTACGCAAACTTTTAAGCTATGTATAAGACTGACCTGTGGGGTGCCGCGTGGTCGAACAGCAGCGCATGAGCTCATATCGCCGCGATCAGCATCCCCATGACCTCGAAAGTGCGCTAATTTCGAGGATAGACGCTGCATTATTCTCTTTCTTCCAATCCCCTTATATTGCCGGTTTTCAGTCCGATATGTTACCCATACGCAGTTTAGATTGTTCTGTAGAGACGCTACAAAGCAGTGTTGTACACGTTCCTCCAAAATAGGAACGAAAGCTCGTTCCTCGTTCCTTGCCAATTTTGAAACGAGTTCCCGTTACAAGTTCCTTTATTGCGAAAGGAACGCGTTCCAGTTCCACTTCGAAAATTGGAACCTGTCGTTACATTAACGTTACATTTAGGTTTTTAAATTAAAACATCGTGTCGGATAATCCTGGGTCGAAATTAAGTGAGCCATTTAAAACTGACATCGAACTACGTATATTATACGAATATTAACACCACCGGCAGCAGATTATCTGGAGATAAAGATAATCAAAAGAAACGCGCCTAGGCGAATTTTTTCAGGGAGCACCGGACAAGCTCCAGACGGCTCGAGGACATTTCGGTGCCGGATATTTCGGCGCGGAAATTTGGGTGTACGGACATATCGGTGTATGGACACATCGGTGTACGGGCGTTTCGATGCACGCACATTTCGGTGTACGGACATTTCGGCGACCAAATTATCCGGTGCTTGCCTGTTTGCGACAGCCGTTATATTTTTATTTCCGCTTAACGTGGGTCATGGACAACAATCTGGAGCCGTCAATTTATTTTTTTGATTGATGTCATGTTCGATCTTTGCCAGGTATTTTTAGAAATTCTACATGTATATATATTTTTTAACACCTCTTCCTGGGGACACCTGTTATGCAGCCGATTGAATTCTTTAGCACGTGTTTTTTTTTCATTTATGACAGGTTGTTAATTAATATTTGCTCTTTTTTAGCTAAGACAATTACCCGTGTTTACGATCGCCTCTTTTGTATTTTTTTTAAATTACACACTCTCAAATTACATAAATTACATGCACACTCTCAATATCCAAAAAGTAACAAACATTAGCTAGCCCCTCAGAATGAAGAAAACCTTATGAAGAGTATTACAAGGGCTGGGCTGCCTTGCTAAAATGAATTCGCGAACTCTGGTCTAGGACATTGTCGGGGAGGAAAAACGGGCCTTTTGTAAAAGAGCCGCAGGTTCTAATGTCCTAAATGCTGATTAAGCGCGTACCGGTTGTGCATACAAATTCCACACATTGTGTTCGGGACAACCAACCTTCGTTTAATGTTTAAAATTTACCACATTTTAATTCTTTGTTCTAGCGCCCCTCCCCCCCCCTCCCTCCCACCTCCCGCCTGTACTCTCGAATCTCGACCAGATTTCTTTTTCAGCCATATTATTTTCGGTTTCCCCTGAAAATCCTACTGGCAGGGTGGAGTTCACGGTCTCCGAAGCGTAACCGCAGTGATTTTTTTATTTTTTTATTTAGAACATACTGCTAGCCTCTTAGCGGAGGATTTTGCAGGAATTGGGTGATACATTCAGAACAATGACATAGCACACTTCGCGTTTAAAACAGAGAAAAAGCTTTACATTCACCATGGGCGCACGAAACCTCTATAATGTGACACAAAAAGCCACCCAAAAAGCCGCCGCGAACACAATGGCCCCTATCGTTTGCTGGCTACGCCCTTCCGCGCGTCGCGGTCATCATCGACGGTGCCCCTACTCCAGGAATCGCTCTTTCTGCGCCTTCAGTCGCCCCCTTCGGAATTGACTAATCAAGTCGCGCATAACATGGACACCCCAGGTATACATCGCTTCCTCCCATTATCAGGAGCAAAAAAAAAAAAAAAAAATGAATAGGCTAGTGTGACGAGAGCGGCAACAGTCGTCTTCAAGTTTTCGAAGTCCAGTGGACGCAATGGTGAAGCACAAGTGACACCCCTCTCTCTCTACTTAGGGGGATGATTGCCGGCGGGGCTCAGCTTTCCCCTCCCCTAAGTAACGCCACCGTAAGTGCGATCGTTGGTTTGTTAGTTTTAAGTAGAACTGACACCGAATGCAACGAAGGCGAGATTGATTGAGATAATAATTAAAACGAAATGCACACGCGCCTAATCGACCTCGTTTTTCTGTGGTTTTTTCGAGGTAGTTTTGCAGGGGGGGGGGGGGGGGGGGGGAGGAGCAATAGACTGCAAGCAGCAGCGTCTTGCACCGTTTGGTGAAGTGAAAGGAAAGCGCTTTGGTAACACTTAAAGTATTAGGGTTGTTCACATGAATGTTA
Source organism: Haemaphysalis longicornis (assembly GCF_048455015.1). NCBI lineage: Eukaryota > Metazoa > Arthropoda > Arachnida > Ixodida > Ixodidae > Haemaphysalis > Haemaphysalis longicornis. The sequence goes on along the minus strand of NW_027526295.1, from coordinate 222,460,575 downwards.
AAATAACGAAAAATGTTTGAACGAATCCAAATTAACAACGTTAATTTTTACCATCTGCTACAGAAATTGGGTTTCACGTGGCGTTCGTTTCCACGAACGGCGGCGCAAGCACAAGTCTCGAACGTAAAATCATATCAAGTCACGAAATTACAATATTAAAGCTAAAATGTTCAACGAATGCCTGGGACATCCCCTCACTCAAAATGTCTGGGCCAAGACGTCGTGCACCAAAATGTCCGCGCACAGAAATGTCCACACCGAAACGTCCTGGACCGAAATGTCCGACACCGAAATGTCCGGACACCGTTTAGCAGTCCGTCCGTTTCGTTGGCTACGTTGTTACCGGGTTGACCTTACCCGGTCTGCTCCTGAGCGCGAGGAACAGCGAGTAGGAAGGTGCGGAGGCACGGACATGGCGAAGGCAGGCCCGCGGAACTAATCCCCCTACAGCGACGAATGCCCAAGTGCCCAGCCGGGTCCGGGTCAACCCAGTAACAACGCATACGACAGAACGGACGGACTGCTAAAACTCTCTATTCTTTCCACGCCAAGGAACAATTCTATCGGCCAGACGCGCATTCTGGCCTCCCCAGACAAACGATGAAGGGTGAAAAGCATTCTCGCGGCTACGCTATTCACCCGTCGAACCCCGCGTAAGCAACCAGCATGAAAGCAAGCACAAGCTGTAGCCTGCTGCGTGGTTATTCTTCTGCATTTCACTTTCGAGGAAGCACGTACGGCTGAAGGGGGGGGGGGGGGCAAACTGACCATCTTATAGGAAGAGAAACGCAGTAGCGCTTTGTGGATTTTTGTACTCGAGCTTTGGCATCAAAAACAGCCAAATCCTAGCGATGTAACGGCAACGCCGTTCCTGCCGTTCCTTCAGAAACGTAACGAGTTACCGTTACAGTTCCACCGACCCTTAATGGAACGGTGGCGTTCCTTCGTTCCTCCAAAAAGGAACTAGTTCCAGGAACGCCGTTCCTTCTAACGCTGTTCCGTACAACACTGCTACAAAGTTATTTACGGCTCCACAAAATGGCGGGGTGCGGGGCATCGCTGCCGGTGATGCCATCACTGGCTTGTCCCTTCAGAAGTAGGAGTACGAACCAGCAGGCGGCATGAGCAGTAGATCGCAGAAAAAGGCAGTTACTCTGTCGTACCCATGCGCCTGGTGCACAAAAGCTATATTATTGTTTTAGGGGCGAGGCACCTTAGGACCTCACTCTGTCCAGGGCTTGGCGTACACTGTACTTGGCGTCCGTGTACACAGTTTGCGCATGCGCGAGGAGCATTGAATTGAATTGGATTGGATTGAAATGGATTGGATTAAATTAGATTACATTGAATTGTATCGGATTGGATTGGATTGGATTGGATAGGAATTGTATATACTGTACACACGCGTTGTCACTCATTTACATGCGCGAGTGGGCAATGCCACAGGTACTTTATGGTAAGAACAATCACCAGTGCTTCGCCCACTTGTCATGATTCACTTCGGGGAGATGCGTGAATTTTTTATATATATATAATCGCCATGGGGCCATAATCGCCATGGGGCCGATAGTACCGTCTTGGTCCGGCCAAAATGGAACTCCAAAAGTTTAGAAGCGGCGCGTGACCTTCATAACCCTGCAAACGTGTTATCAAGCGATTTGTTGATAGCTGAGAGCTGCGAAGGTCTCTCAGGTAGTCGGTCTTGTGTACCGAAACAAGCACTTGCTTCCTCGGAATATTTTGTTGTTAATTTACAATACCTTATTTTTATCAGGAATCAATTACTGCCGTCTAGTTTGGGGTCTAACTTCTAATGAAAACATAAGCAAACTTCATAAGCTGCAAATGAGGTTTTTACGGGCGGTGGAGGACGTGCCAAGTACCTATCGTACTCGCTCCTTATTTGAAAAATATAACTTAATGCCAGTAATAAAAATGTACGATTTTCTTTTGTCCAAGAAATATAAGCAAGATATAAAAAACTGTAACCCGTTTCTAAAGCAGTTGGCAGATTTAGTACTTAACCAGCCTAAGTATACTACCCGAAAAAATGAAGTGTGGAATGTTCGAACCTATAGAACCACATACGGTCTTCAATCGCTTGGAAATAAACTTCCACGATTGATAAATAAACTTAGGGATAAAGAAATTGACTTATAAAAAGTCACCTTTAAGCAACTGTGGAATCATTTTCTCCTGGCGTCATGATCACTTGCTCTGTTAATTGTCATTTTCTAAAGAATGTATTTTTGTATCCTTGTTGACGTGTATTTTTTATACTTCTCTGTGTTTTCTCGCGATATGTTTGTTGGCGTCTTGTTTTTTTTTTTCTTTTTCCCACTGTTTTGGAAAATGAGTATGTATTTGTGGTGTTGCCAAAGCGATAAATTAGGTGTTTTCTTTCTTTATGATGCTATTTTTGTGTTTGCAAGGCAAATACGCCTGTATTTCGCATTGCGAAATTGATTATTTGTTTCTAGCATTATACGCAACAATTCATTACACCTATAGTTGCTCCTTTTTTCTCCTAGACCTTCTCGTATGTTTCACTTGTATGTACAGTCGAACACGGATATATCGAACACGGGTATATCGAATTATTGTCTATATCGAACTCATAAATTATCCCCTTGGAAATTCTGTGTAAAAGTATAGGAATTCGTACGTTTATATCGAACCGTATTTTTCCCGACATCGGGTATATCGAACGCCGCGGGAGCTGGTAGGTGCTCTTCGGCGGTCGCTGCACCCCCGATTGAGGTTGAGGAGGATGTGGAGGAATGCGCGGGCATGGCGAAGGCCGGGTACAGGGGGCGACTCCTCGATAGGCTTTTGATGAACCTCCGCGTGGGCACCGAGCTTAAGGTTGACCTGCTGGGAGCCATACATATGACAAGCGCTTGGAATGGCGTGAAGAAGGAGACCGTGGCCAACTGCTTCCGGAAGGCAGGCTTTGTGACGGCCGAACTTTCCGAAGCTTGCGAAGACGGCGACGACGACGACGAGTGCATGGGCGACACGTTTCGTGAGTTGTCGTTCCTTTTCCCGGCTGCTGTTCCAGCCGGAGTGTCTCCCGACGACTTCGTGAACACTGACACCAATGTTCAGGCTGTTTCGAGCTTCGGTGACGAGGATATTGTAGCTGCGGTCGCAGGAACCCAGGTTGATAGCTCGAGTGGTGAAGATCGTCCGGACGAGGAGGCGGCTACACGATCGTACTCCGCGGGTGAAGTGGCCGCTGCGTTCAGCTTGATTCGCCGTTGTTGCGGCGACATGGAAGGAACTGGGCTGTCGCACCTGGACGACCTCGAGAAGATTGAGACCAGCGTCTTTAATTTCATTTCCAGGACGAAGAAGCAGGCCAAGATCAGCGATTTTTTTTCACGGAAATAAAGCGTTCTGTTGCGTCGTGAGTGCGGAATTAGTTGTCATTCTTGAATGCGCCCATCGGTAAGTGATCGTTCGCAATAGGTGAGGTCTCAGAGCCCATATTTTTTATATCGAATTTTTCATATATCGAACTATTTCGCGATCCCCTTGGAGTTCGATATATCCGTGTTCGACTGTATCACGCATATGGTTTCTTTTTTTAAAGGAAAATGCGCCTACATATTTTGCATTTTCTGAAACTATATTTTGTTCAAGCATTACACGTTTCGTTTCATCACACGTGTACAGTGATGATTCTTCTTGTAGTAGACCTGTTTATTTCACGCGTAGGATCCGGAATATTTTTATGAAAATGTGACGGCTGCTGCCATGTGTTCGGGGAGGGGGGAGGGGGCCTGTGGCATGTAAAGCTGGCATCACGCCAGCTTTTTCTGCAGGTCTCGTCCATCATGTATCCTTGATGCCAAATAAAGTCATTATCATTATCGTTATCAGAACCTCTGCAGCTTATGACGCGCAAAGTTGGCCTCCAGAAGCCCGTGTTCCCGTAGAATCGCAAACTGGGTCATTAGGTATACCCGCTCAAGACACGTCTGGCACGTCAGACGGTAGTGCGCGAAGAGTTTCACAACTGTGTTAAGTGTAGTCCGTTGTTTTTTGCAACCTATCTACATTGTGTAATGCACCCCTGAACGTCTCACGCGAGGCTTACATGCAACGCTTTTATGCGAGTGACAGTATACACCACTACCGTGACGCCCGATCTCACGCTGCCCTCGCGACGATTCACTGGCTCACGTCACGGCTGCGCCAGTGTCAGAAGCAAGACTTTTTCAGCAAGGTGCGCTGTCGTAAAGATTAGTTTAGTTAGCGTGGACAGCACAGCTGCGGTCGCCAACTGCGTCTTTCACTGTATAAAAATTCCAGAAGCGTGACAGCACAAGTCAAACTCAATGACTATTGCATAAAAATAATACAAACATATTAGTATACAGACGAGGATCGAAACCTCAGTATAAGCTGTAAGCGGGACCAACTGCGTGTACATTTCATAGATCTTAGCACATCTCATACAAGTAACAATAAATACAAAAGAAAACAATAAGCTGGCTCAGCAAATAGAATTCAATCTGATAAAAATATTAGCAAAAATGCACGTACAGAAAACTGAAGGCGGACAAGGAAGCAATCGAGGCTGCTTAATATTGTGACAGCTAACGCCGGTTGAGCGTGTAGGGTTGACCATTTCCAGTCCACTTATCTTTTGTGGCAACAAATTTGGGTTACGCAAAAAGGGATATTTGTAATTGTATTCAAGCTTATATTTCTGCTACAGGACGTTTGAAGTGCTAAGGAAGCCATAACCATTGCGTGATTCGGGTTTTTATGGTAGTGGACTATTTCTTTCCTCCTTTTTTTAACAGCAGAGCTTTTGTAGGTCAAGCCTTTTCTTAATTCTTCTGCAGGTCGTAGAGAAGATCCCGCTAGGGGGCCGCATGATGCGATGGCATTCCTCGTCGGCTCGCTTTTGGACCCCTGTCTTACCGCTTGACACCCAATCACGTTGCCAGTTTGTGCACCACGTGAACCGGCAAGTCACACGGATTCCAAGGATACCAACCCCCTGGCCGTGGCCCACCCTAAGGGTAAGTTAGAAGTTACAACCATTCAGAAATCTTCCACGCTACCTGCTCCGCTAGGCCTGACAGGCCTAGGTGAGTTGCCGTCGCTGCCGGCGCCGCACTTGCAAGCGGCCGCACCAGCTTCGGCGCATTGCCGCTCAGTGCAATAACCAGCATAGAAAACGCTGTGGAAGGAGTGGATATCGACCCCGAGGAGCTACAGCAGCCTGGCTTGGCTGCAGTGCGTCACCGGCAACACTCTTTGTGCGACCAAGCACGTGCGTCGACTGGCGCCACGAGCACCCAAGCAAGAGAATGGTTCCCCGCGTCGCCCGCCACAGAATTCGCCTCTCCCAGATTCTGATGTCAAAATCGTCCTGCGCCCCCGAGAAGGACTTCTACTTTCGTCAATAGCGCAAGCCACCCTAGCCGACGCAATACAGGCCCAAGCGGAAGTGGCGCCGAACCGTGAAGACCAGATTAGGATACACAACGTGGTGAATTATCTTGTTATCTTCTTATAAGAACACCTTCAGAAGACCGTGTGACCCGATACGCCGAAAGCAAGTTTCTTGTGCTTCGAAGTCAACAACACGAAATAGCTGCTTGTGTGCGCGCGCCAGCTAAGACCACCGCAGCAGTCATCTTCGATGTTCCCGAGGACGACAGCCGGGAACAAGTGTTGAGCAGTATTTTCAGTTGAAACCCAGGATTACTCATTCTTGACGCTAAACGTCTCAACTCCTCCAACATGGTGCAAATTTTGTTCGATGACCACCGAGCCCCTTTCTGGGTGCGATACAGGGCAGCGATGTACTGGCGCAAGCCTTTTCGTCGCAAGACGGAGGCATGCGCAGTCTGCTGGCAAGTCGGGCACAGGAAAGATGCCCGAACATCAGGACCCCTACCCCCTCTCCCCGTGGTGCTCCGGCTGCGGCGCGACGAATCCCGCTGAAAGCTATACCCCTGCAACCCCCCCCCCCCCCCCCCCCCCCTCCGGTGCATAGTGTGCGAGGGCCCTCACGTCACGGGGTCCGCGGTTTGCCCCCGACGCTTTCAGCCACGCAAGCGACCCTCCTCATACGCTCAGATAGTATCAGAAGAAAGAAAACTGCCCAAGGCTTCGGACGACGGGCCCGCCGATTTTCCTGGACTCCATCACGCAACCAGCCCCGACCACTCCGAGCGCCAGGCTCGTGGCTCCAAGGATCGAGGGAAGCCATCCCGTGATGCAGGCATAGAGATAATATACGATGCAGGGGAACCAGATATTATCTCTATGGGAACCAGCGCCGAGCCGAACACAAGCCTCGGAAACAGCAGCCCCAGGGCAACGAGAGCTACTCGAGCGCCCTCTCACGCAGTTCGTCGTAACCCACCTCACCACCTTTTGTCCCGTTTTATTCGAAAGATGAGGTGTTTCATAGTACTTTAAGCGCTTTCCCGGAAGCAAACGATGCTAAAATAGGGCAATTTAAGCCAAATTTTTAAATTTTAAATCTCCCGCTAAATTGTACATTCCGTGACGTACACAATGGCGTCATATGAGCCGGTACATGAAACAGATGCTTAGTATGTCGGCTCCATATACGCCTCGAGCGCGGCCTGTAAGGGCGCCACTGAAATCCCTTTAGCGGCCCGTTTCGAAAGCAGGCACGGGAGCCTCCGTCCCGCTCCCCACTGTAACCGCTGCTTTTGCGGCATGTTCACGACCGAGATTTAGCGTTTGTGGGCGTTGGAAATCCATGTTTATGTGGAGCAATCTTTCTGATCGCAAATGGGGTGTGTTTACGAGAGTGTAAATGTTTCTGACGCGATCTTAGTGCGGTATATTCGGTCTGTATAAGCGCCAGGTGTGTGTCACAGGCCAGCGTTGCTGAACCGGCGTATGCATTGACCTGGTTGTAGTTACACTGCCCTGAATTTACTAGCAGTGTCTCCGTAACCCCCGGTTCCCCAGATTTTCATGCTACGGGTATACACTACGATGTAAATCAGTTTTGTGCGCTTACATATTCAGCGGAACGCCCATACCTGACAGCACATCGGTTACTTTTGCTAATAATATACCTCAGATATTGATCACCGCCATTTACAAGCCAGAGTGTGTTAATTACGGGAATATTCAACGTAAGTACGACGGATAATACAGAATTATACTCGGGGATCAGCACACGACAAAGAGTAGTCTTGTCGTGAGGTGAGCGCCCGCAAACATTCCTCTGCTAAATATATCCTCTGCGAGGAGAACGCAGACGGGCTTAGAATATAATCGGCGTCCGCGACTAAACGCTTCTTCGAAATATCGCCACATGGCACAGGGAGCCTGCAGAATAAAAGAGAAACTGAAATCAGGCGGCCTTACCGCATACCACTCTCTTTTAACGACACCTTTCATCGCTTGTGAACTGCCTATGTATATACACTTCCAAAAATGCTCCCTCCGAATGATCAGCTGTTCGTTGAAGTCGAAAAACAAAACAACAGTGAACGCGAGATTTGTGTGTGTGTGATTACTAAAACGTTCATTGCTTGATTCCGCTCCGCATTTGTACATAGCGTCCCCCTCCCCTACCCCCCACCTATGTCTCCCGAAATGGCAGTGCATTTCGCGTAGTGAGCCGTACCTGGCTGAAGTTTCGACGAACGTCTTTAGCATGTCAGAAGCTGCACTTCTTTTTTTTTAATTTCCAAGCTGTTATGTTTCTTCCGCACTTGCACAGCATGTACTTTTCTGTGGTTTCATATTAGGTTACCTTGGTTATCTCTATATAAGGCTTGTGTGGGCACATATTTAACGATGTACAGACTTGGAATATACTTAACATTTTCGCATGGTTTATATTCTTATAAAAGGCATAAGTTATTGTCCGGGATTGGCTAATCACATCCCCGAAACATATTTTTCTGCGAAAGGAAGCCGCATTCATTGTCCACGCTGCGAAATGAAGCCAACCTCTCACTGTGCCAGTATCAGGTCTAAACGAGGCGACAGTAGAATTCATTTGTGCCTGACGTATTTGGAGGTTACAGGGGTGATATGCTGCTACCGTTGCCGACGCCCGGAAGAGCGGCGACGATGCGCGCAGAACCGCGTCCCCGGGTAGCTCTTGCAGGCGATCGTGTGCTCTACGGAAACGCAGCTGCTTTTTAAGTGACCTAAACGTACTTTTTGCTTATAAACGTCATCGTAACAAGTTTTTTTAGGGCTCGGAAAGGCGAAAAGAAGCGAAACAACCAAACCACTGCACGTGCCCCTATCAGCCATGGCAGCGCACATCCCGTCAACGCCGCGGGGAAGCCGCGGCAGGCGGCGGAGCGATCGCGAAGCTCGGGGCATCAAACAGGAACCAGAAAGCGTGCCGAAACAGAGACGGCGGCCATTTTAAACATACTAGTAAAACCTAGTACACCCGCAGCCCTAGTCATGGAATCGCCTGATCCGGACAACAAAGCTCTCGCCGAAGAGCTCGGGCTTGCATTTAACAACCTCATACCACTTGAACGCTCAATGCTTCTAAGTGCACGAGCGGCAGGAGTTGTGGGATATACACGCATGGACCGGAAAGCGATCATTCCGTGATATTCACAACAGACGAACGCCAATCCGTCGGCACCGCTGCCTCGTCAGCCCCGTCGCGACGGACGAATACAGACTGGTACGTATGTGCCGTATTTTTATTACGGTTAATAATGGTTCAATTTTAGTAGCAGTATCGCTTATAGAGCACTGCACGGGCCCGGGCCGGCCCGGGCCCGACCCGGCCCGCGGGCCGGGCCGGGCCGCCCGAAGTCGATTATCGGTGGGCCCGGGCCGGGCCCGGGCTGGGCTCGGGCTCAGTGCCACGGGCCCGGGCCGGGCTCGGGCTCAACGCCACGGGCCCGAGCCGGGCTCGGGCTTGAATTCATAGGCCCGGCCATTATTAGTTCCGACGTGAAGTGTAGAAAAGAGCATAAAATTGAATATTCTGAGTATACTTTTACGCGCTTCTTGATGTTAGTTGTACACATTGTTTTAAAAACGCGTTTTGCTAGGGCTGATAGTAACTATACTGTAACTTTAATGACATTTCATGTACTGCATCAAGATTTTATATTTTGGGGTTAACATACCAAAGATACGGTTACAAGGAATGCCCTAGCGGGGAAGGAATTAATTAAGCCACCCTGGAGCTGTGCACCTATGTCTATGTACGTGTGTTTTAGATGTCGAACCAATCTAAATGCGGCTACCGTGGCTGGAAATCAAACTCGCGTGCTACAGAAGCGCCACCGCTTAACAACCACTCCAGGGAAAATATTTCAACGCACGCACATACTCGTGGATCCAAATGGAGAGCAAGAAATTTCATTAATACGACCGAAACAACCACATGAAGTTGCCAAGAGTCTGGTCATCAAAGGTGATGGTGTCTCTCGTGTAAGAATACGAGCTATTATTACGCCCATGTGGCGTGAACTGCAGACGGTGTGAGTACGTGTACTTTTAAACCCTTATTTTTTTGCGTTACAATTCAGGGCGTGCTTGTACAGACTAGATGCTCCGTCTGATTTCCCGCTACGAAGACACTCGAACAAATATAATAAACAAATTTTCTTCAACGTCAAAGACCAGGCCTGGTCACACACATGCGGGCCCTCCCTAGGCTCAAAAAAAAAAAAAAAAAGACAAGACCGTGCCCGGGCTGGGCGTGGGCTTGAGACGACGGGCCCGGGCCGGGCCTGGGATTGAGACAACGGGCCGGGCCGGGCCTGGGCTTGAGACGATGGGCCTGGGCCGGGCCCGGGCTAAGCCCACTTATGAATGCCCGGGCCCGGGTCGGGCCCAGGCTCGGTGTTACGGGCCCGGGTCGGGCTCAGGCTTCACAAAGCGGGCTCGGGCCGGGCTCGGGCCTTAAAATCAGGCCCGTGCAGTGCTCTAATCGCTTATGCCAGTTGGCCGGTGTCATGTATGGAAAGCCGATCACACGAGCTGTCTGCTCCGGCCAGAAAGATACGAGCGTCAACGCGTTGTGTGAACGGTATTTTTTTTTTTTTTTTCCAAGCTCAGAGCGCTGTGACGGCGATTTGCGAAGTCGGCGACGAGCGGCGGCACGTCCCAGGAGGGACCTAACGTAAGGGTCCCTGCCGTAATCACTTCGTCGGAAATGAAGCGAGCACACTCGTACTTCCTTCAGCTCCCTTTCTGCTCCGTTTGCAAAGTTCACAAAATGTAGCCACTTGCTTCGCTGAAGTTCGTAGTTGGGCGACGCATGAAAGGAGATCTCTTCACCGGCGGGGATGTCGCACTCCCTCGACGATTTTCCCGTACTACATGGACATTTGAAGACGCAGCAACAAAATTTCATTGTGAAGTACTTGAACAAACTGAAGTTTTCAGTGGTTGTAAACTTAAAACGAGCTCGTAACGAGAGCAGCAAGCCAACACGACCACCATTCCGAAACTTCTGCGACGAGTGGCACTATCTCGTCGCTGCTTGCTGTTCCTTAATCCCCTCGTTTGTATTTTTACCTTTGCTGGTTGGCGATATGACGCCAACTTTCTGTCAAGGGATTAAGATACCAAGCAAGGTCGCGGCTGTGCGTGCTGGAACGGTTCGTTGACCCCAAGGAGCCTCGAACCCGAAAATTCGTCTGCGCGACGGCGAGATGTCCAGCTCGGCCGGCGGTAGTTTCGTACGCATTGGCGTACATGTTTGCGTGTTCGTTCGGAACTTCGACCGTTTACTCCACCGTTCTTAGTGTCATAAAAGGAATGTGCAGTATGTTTAACATGCATATAGCTCACTATGCAAACTGGTAAGCCCTGGCTAACTTGCGTTTGCTTTTGCCGGCCGCCGCCAATCGCAGATGATTCTAGTATGACATCATAGGTTCTGTTGCGGGAAATGAGCTGGTGGATCGCATGGTCATTCCCTTTTTCCCTAATTATGTAGCTTATTTGAGCGAAGTTTGCGTTAAAAGTGGTGTTAGGATGGTTCTAACAAGGCAATCTTTCGAATGAACCAAACTTGTGTTTTCTCTTCATGGCTCCTTTAAAGAACTTCCCGCCATTCGAGCGGTAATTACCCTTCTTCGCAAAGAAAATGCGACCCTTCGCCAGGTAAATAAATCACTGAGGCTCGAAATCGCTGTACTCGCTGGCGAGCCCTCGTCCACAAACCGTCCCTCGTCGAAGCGTAAAGCCACATCCGACGACCCCCGCACGCCACCCCATAGTCTGGAAAAACCGGCCGACCATGCAAGCCAACATCGATATGAATTGCCAGAAAGCAATGCTAGAGCAAAAAAAAAAAAAAAACGAATACACCAATTTACATCAAATGTTGCAGGCTAGCCTATGAAATACGCTCCTCTATTCCAGATATTGTCGGCAATATAAGCGATGCCATGGCATTTGCCCCCGCTATGAATCCGCACTATGAATCGCCGATCGAGTAACGCTGTCGAGGTAATTCGCATCTGGCAGTGGAACTGCAGGGGCTACAACCAGAAACGCGGAAACTTGCAGATGCACACCCAATCGCAGGATACATCGCCTGAAGTTATAGCCCTGCAAGAAACCGGCACGATGGTTAAGCTCCCTGGGTATAAGGTATAAAGCATTTCAAAGTTCAAATGATTCCAAGGCGGCGGTCCTAATTCAACGTAATATCCCCGCCGAAAGAATCCCATTCGACAGTGCAGAAATCCCACATGATCTAGTCGCCTTATATACCCCACTAAACGAACTGGCACTCGACTTCATATTCTCAAAGTTTACAGCAGTCCTAAGGCACACGGGCACAATTTCAATCTCATTTTCTGTTTTACCAAAAAGTAAATCGGACACCATGCACTCATCATTGTAGGAGACTAATGCACCTCACAAAGCGTGGGGCTACCAAAAAAAGGCAAAGTCCTCTGGGATCAGGTGCAGTCTCATCGACTTACGCTCGAAACAGATCCCCTTAAACCCACCAGGGTTGGCAATAGCGTACAGTGGGACCCCACTCCCGATCTAACCTTCCCTTTTAATACCAGAAACGCTCATTGGCACTGCACTGACAATTCACTGTGAAGCGATCACTACCTCATCCAACTTGACCTCACTCTCATCCCCTCCACGAAGCCGCGCCCGAGGCAATCTTACATCACTGATCGGCATGAATTTAGACAGATTTAAGAACAGCACACCGCCCTATCTCCCACCGTAGGTGAAGGCAGTATCCAAGACTAAGTTCATAATATATTATCAGATGCGCGCTCAGCCACTAAGCTGATAGACCCAGATCTTGTTTATGAATTTACCATGACTTACTTGACCTGATTTGCTACCTTCATGCTTTCTTTGCCTCTGTTTATTTCTTTTTTTCTTTCCTTCCTCTTTCTCTTTCTTATTTTGATGTGAAACATTTTCAAGCTTAAAACGCTGTCTGTGCTGCCAGTGTTACCGGGAGCCAGAGGTCAAGTCAGGGGACATTTACGTCGCCTTTAGCCTCGGCACCATGTACACCATTCTGCCAAAAATAAAACTTCAAACTTCAAACTTCCCTCGGACACCGCTGATTCGCGCCTACAGCATATGTGGGCTGCTTACAAAGGCATACTACGCCGGTGGGCAAAAAACAAACGCAATTGCAAGCTCCGCCGCAAATTAGCCAATTTAGAAACTGCCATACAGGAACGCGCTATTCACCTATCGTGCGATCAATGAAATCAGGTGTGTGATCAAATACACTGGAACTTGAGCATGAAAAGAACCTGGTCCCTTTTGAAACAGCTGCCGGACCCCAGTTGGTCAAAACCCGAGCAAAATCATCGTCTCACCTCCATCGCTCACAATTTTCCGGGCACGAATGAAAAGCAGACAAACTTATTTTCCTCTACGTCCCCACGGGAGGCAACATATCGTCTCCCGCCGTAGAAAGGTCCCAAGAACGAAGACCTCGACGATGACATCATGGAGGAGGATGTAAGAGGAGCCCTCCTCAAACTGCGCGCCACTCCTCAGCGCCAGGGCCAGATTGAGTAACAAACGAAATGCTTTGAAATCTTGGTGATAATTCTATTTCGAGTCTCACGGTGTATCTTAGCTACTTCTGGCAACGCGGCTGATTGCCCCCATCCTGGAAGCACGCCAAAACCACACTCATTCGCCCGGAAAACCAATGTCCATCGAGCATCTCAGACCCACTTCCTTGACTTCATGCATGGGGAAAGCCCTGGGACACATCCTACTACCCCGTTTCACGTCATCTAAACTCATAATGCACACTCCCGCATTCCGTGATAGGCTTCTGACCTGAACAATCGACCCAGGAAATCCTCCTTCAATTATCCCGGGAAATTATAACTCCCCCTTGCACGTTAGACACAGCAGCGATCCTGGCCCTTGACATAACCAAGGACTTCGACAAAGTATCGCGCACAGCAATATACTTTACGGGTTAGCATCTATCAATCCAGGTGAACGCATGTACAACTACATCCGGGATTTCTTGACAGATCGCAAGGCTTTCATTCAGATTGGTGATGTTACATCAAGTACTACATCTCTTTCATCCATGAGAACCCCACAAGGTGCGGTGCTATCACCACTGCTTTTCAATTTTGCAATAATAAATACTCCGAGAAAGCTGGAACAGACCGCCCACCTGCAATTTAGTCTATACGCGGACGATATTACCCTCTGGGTCGCAGGAGGTAGTGACGCTCTCATTGAAGAAACCCTCCAACTTGGAGCCCAGACAGTCGCGGACGAAGCCAAACTTGCTGGACTGACCTGTTCATCTACCAAATTGGAACTACTACTCAAGTCAACAAAACTTGGCACTAAAATACCACCCAATATTCGAATCTCCAATAATAATCTCCCGATCCCAGAGGTAAACACCCTCAAGATACTCGGACTGCTCATATAACAAAATAGAGCAAACAGACAATTCCTCACGCAGCATAACAAGCACGTCACACACACTATCGGACCGATAAAACGTATACAACTACTCGGCGTCAGGGCTTACGAGAAAAGAAGAGTATACGCTTGATCCAAGCCTTTGTCGTGAGCAGAATCACGTGCTCTCTTCTGTACCTCCACGTCAGCGCTACTGAACTTGAAAAAATGAACTGCCTCATTCGAAAAACTTACAAAGCGGCGCTGAAACTGGCCCTGCACACTTCCACTGCCAGATTCGAACATTTAGGGGTGCACAACATAGCAGAATTAAGAGCTAGTAGAAGTGCACCTTTGTGCTCAAATAGCCCGTCTAGCGACTGCCCCTACAGGATTACACATTCTTGACAGACTTGGCCTTAATATCCCGACAGGATTAGACCGGAAAGTCCCCATTCTGCATGCCACTCCTGCTCAACTTGTTGTTCAGCCACCACCCCGCAACATGCATCCAACATATAACGTAAGCCGAAGAACAGAAAGTGATCGAGCACTGAAGAGGCGTCTTCCAATCCGCCCAGATATCCACTACGTGGACGCTGCTGAATACCGCCACCATGACACCTAGGCTATAGCCGTGATCAACACGCCCGACATCCCTTCCATCAACTCCCTCACGGTGAACACCCCTCCCCCGGTGAGGTGAAGTAGGCGGCAATAGCGCTAGCGCTGTCACACAAACCGACCCCCGCGATTATAATCTCATATTCTAAAACAGCCGTTCGAAATTTCGCTCGTGCCTTATTTCGCCACTCGCCCTCAAAATTCTGGCTCGAAATTCTCCAACCTCCCCGGTAGAACTATTTTGGACCCCGGCTCATGCCGGCCTCGGGGGAAATGAGGCAGCCCACGTCGTCGCCCGAGAGCTTACAATCCGAGCAGGCTCCAGTCTCGTTCCCTGCCATGGGGCCAGATCTACCAGGGACAGACTAACTTACCGCGACATTGTCAGTCATCACCGCCTCGCCCGCCGCAGATATCCCCCTGCCCATTCTCAGCTCACCCACGCGCAGGAGCGCACATGGCGACTCCTCCAGATTCACACTCTCCCTTGCGGAGTGGTACTACACCATAACCCCCTCCCTTTACCCCTGATGATGATGATGATGAGGAGGATGATTTCGATTGGTTTCCCCTTTGCATCGGGGTGATGACATGTCATCTTACCAAAAAAGACTAATATACCTATGTTTTACACTCTTGGTTTAATACTAGCGCTGCTTAGGGCAGGCACAAAAAGCTTATTAGGCACAAAATACTTTTTGTTCTGTTACAGGTGGTAACTGCCTTAGGCAACATTCCCATCCCTGCTTTTCCTCCACCAGCGTTCTAATCTTCTTTTCCTCCCCTCGACAGCCTTGAAGTTAACTTCCCCTCCCCCAACTGTCATGCCTGTGTGGCACACTCTCCACTGTACCCCACTCCATGTGGGGCTGCACTAATGACCCTTTCCCTCTAATTTCGTCCGACGAGCAGCGGGAGGGGGCGCTGGGTAGCTCTCACCCGTAGGGTGCCTTGATGCTCGCGAGCGGGGGCGCGCGCATCGAGGCACTCTACTCACCCGCGGGACACTTGCAGCTCTCCCTCGTGGACAGGGCTACGCTAGTCACCGCCAGGGGTCGGGGTCGGGGTCGGGGTCGGGCCACCCCGAGCCCCAAAGCCTACTGCAAATAATAAATAAATCTCTCTCTCTCTCTCTCTCTCTCTCTCTCTCTCTCTCTCTCTCTCTCTCTGCAGGTCGTGCATCACGCCGGGGTAGGAGTAGGTTCACAGACATGGCGGTAGATGGCGCAGTGGTCGCGCAAGAAGGGGGGTGGGTGTAACTTCCCTCTCGCTAAGGGTAGGAGGAGGGGTGGGAGGCTCCCGCCACTGACGTTTGCCTGCCGATTCCTTCTCTCTCGCGCACAGACCGTAGAATTTGCGCGGCGACTGTTTCAGCAGATTTCCCACTGTGTGTAGAGCTAAATATAAATATCCCAGAAAGTGACGGAGAACACAGTCGCCCACACAGCTGAATTGGTAAGGCATCCGGGATCAAGTCGGAAGGCGTGGATTCGGTCCCACTCTGGACGCATGTTTTTCTTCACTTTATTTCTGCCGCCCGTCAGGCACACCAAAAAACGGAGACCATATCCATTTCGTTATCCAGGACGAACGCAGCTAGGACTCTCCGTAAACTTGCCCGGCAGACCACGCTATCCAAATGGACTGCCCAAGAGTTCACGAGCTCTCGTATTAATGCTATGGTCCTGCACCTTCAGCGTCCTCTTTCATTAGGCCTCCCACGATCTGATGCAAGCATTCTTTGTCGTTTTTGGCTTGGAGCCGCATTCACATATTCTTACTCCTATTTGATTGGAATGGCATCCAGTGAGGCGTGCGAATTCTGTGACACACCAGGGACCATACGACATGTCCTTTTTCGAGTGTCCACGCTTTTCTTCGGAAAGAAGCCAACTGTCTTCATCAACTCTACGGAAGCTAGACTCTCGGTGCCCATTCTCTGAGGAGACATTCCAGGGCCACTGGCCTCCTCCGTCATCTACGGACAAGGCGACAGAAGCGCTCCTGTGTTTTCTAAAAACGACGGAATGGCCCAGAAGACTGTAGCACAAAAGACTACCCTCTATGAACTGACTGAACTTTTTTGTCTATAGTGTCCTACCGCTGGGCACACCACTTTACGCTTTATCTGCACCTTTCCCCTTCTTTTTCTGTTTTCCTCCTTTTCCTCATTGTTCCCCTTTGCCCCGTGCAGGATAACATACTCGGCCTTAGCCTGGTTAACAATCCTGCCTTTTCTTTACCTTTTCTCTCTCTCTCTTTCCTATATAAAATTAAAAATGTTAAATTCGCAAATCGTAGTAAAAAAAAACAAAGAGAATGTCTAGCACTTCCTCCGTGCCTCCCGTGACGTTATAGACTGCCAACATTTACTTGTGTATTTTCTCAACGAGTCCCTCCTTCCTACACATATTATTCTCCAAAGCATAGGCCTCGGTTCTGGCAGCCTTGATGCCGGAAGGTAACATAAGAGGGTTTCCTGTCAGCCGACCGCCCATGACAGGTTGTAGACGCGCGAGTCATGGTCCGGGGATTAAAAAGAAGGTCCCCATCCCCACGTCATGTCAAAGTGGCGCTGGCCACCACCTTCAAGCGTCAGAGATAGTTGCACTAAATATAAATACCGCAGAAAGTGACAAACACCGTCGCCCAGATAGCCGAATCGGTAGCATCCGAGACCAAATCGGAAGGAGTGGGGTCGGTCCCCGCCATAAACGCGTGTTTTTCTTTACTTTCTTTCGTACATAAAATTAAAAAGTTCACTTCGCTATCCATAGTAAAAAAAAAAGGAAAAAGCCTAACACTTCCCGTATGCTTCCTTTAGCGTTATAGACTCCCAACATTGCCTTCTGTATTTCCTCACGAGCCCATTTATATATATATATATATATATATATATATATATATATATATATATATATATATATATATATATATATATATATATATATATATATATATATATATTTCAATGGAGTTTTATTCAATCAGTTGTCGAAACGAGAGGCGATAAAAGCCGTCTGTTCAAAAAACGGTCAAGCCTGAGATCACCTTGCTAGACGCATAGACTGGCACTGATGATGACTGTTGCAGGTTCCGCAGCACATCCTCAAGAAAACCTCAGAAAGCAAAAGGGAGGATGTGGTACGTCATTGAAACAGATAAAGAATTTGGAAAGAAAGAAAGTGGAGAAAAAAATGCCCGCCAGGTGGGATCCGAACCCACGACCTCCAGAATACCGGTCTGGTGCGATAACCACTACGCTACCGGCGGGGCGACTTTCCCCTCCACTTTCTGGGGTATTTATGTTAAGGCATTTTTGTTTGCTGTGCTTGGGGGTGGTAGCCAGCGCCACTCGGACTACTCGGGGTGAAGGGGACCTTCTTTTTAACCCCCGGGCCGTGACTCGAGTGTCTACGACATGTCAAGAGTGGTCGACCAGCGTTGAACCCTCTTAAGCTTCCTATGGCACCAAGACTGTCGTAACAGAGGCCCTCGCTATGCATGTAGCGAATCAGAATAGGAAATGAGGGTCTCGTTGAATATAAGACAGAAATAAGGGTTGACAGTCAAGAAAACCTCGTAAATCAAATGGGTGGATGTGGTAGGTCATTGAAACAGATAAAGAATTTGGAAAGAAAGAAAGGGGAGAAAAATTTACACCATCTTCACGCGAGGTGAACCATGGGGTACATGCGACGCATCGGGGGTTTCCGTTGCGTTTCCGTTATGTTAGCGTGTCCATTGTTGTTGTGTGTCCATATTTTACGCAGCATGTTCACCCCCGATGCGTCGCATCTACCCCATGGTTCCCCTCGCGGGAAAATGGTGTGAATTTTTATCGGGGTGGCCGGTGCATGTTACGGTTGCGCCGACCATCGCGATAGCAGGCCTGTTAGGCTCCATTCAAATCATCGGTGGTCATCGGAGGATGTCATCGGCGGAGCGGCGGCGGAACGACTGAGTGGAGCGGCGCAGTTACCGCGTTTATATGCAGCGGAATAAGCAAAGGGGGGAATGAGGTAGGTCATAGAAATAGATGAATTTTTTAAGTCAGAAAGAAAGTGGTGAAAAAATGTCCACTCGGCGGGCATTTTTTCGCCACTTTCTTTCTGACTCAAAAAATTCATCCATTTCTATGACCTACCCCACCATTCCCCTCTTTGCTTTCCGAGGTTTCCTTGACTGCCAACCCTTATTCTATATTTCTATATATGTGTGCGTGCGTGCGTGTGTGTGTGTGTGTGTGTGTGTGTGTGTGTGTGTGTGTGTGAGAGAGAGAGAGAGAGAGAGAGAGAGAGAGAGAGAGAGAGAGAGAGAGAGAGAGAGAGAGAGAGAGAGAGAGAGAGAGAGAGAAATAAGGGTTGACAGTCAAGGAGGAGAAGAAAAACGCACAAAAAGGCCGGGAGGTTATCCAGGCTTAGAGCCCGGATTAAAGACGGGATAAGAGCGGGGCCGCGTCACACTTTAGTCTCTTTGTTGGCGCTATAGTCTTGCATCCAAGCGTGTGTCCTTCATGAAACGGAGAAGGGCTTTTGTTGCCTTCTGCGAAGCTGATTGTAGGGGTCGGTGTACTAGAATGGTCTCTACACTGAACATTACATTGTCCAATCTGCTGAGCTCGGCGACCAAAACGCGTCTTTCTGGTGAATACTGGGGGCAACAACAAAGCACATGTTCGATTGCCTCTTCAACCTCGGAGGCGTCGCAGTGAAGAATGCCTCGGACAGGAAATGGCAGAATGCGGGAGGTCTATGAAACAGATGAAGAGTTTTGAAACAAAGAAAGAAAATGGAGAAAAATGCCCCCCCGGCGGGCATTTTTTCTCCACTTCCTTTCTGCCTTTCAAAATTCATCTGTTTCAATAACCTACCCCATTTTCCCCTTCACTTTCCAGCAGCGCAACGCCGTTGAGCAGCGAAGCAATCTTGTATCCTGAATGCTTCTTTACAGTTGCAACGAAGGAAAGGGAAAGTCGATGTTTCATATCGCTTTCAGGATACCGAAAGTGCGCCATTTCTTAAGCTGGGTCTGGCACCCTGCACGCGCGAGCAGCGCGCAAAGCACAATGGCAACATTGGTGTGCATTCCGTTCCCCATGTTGCGACCAAGTATAGAGTGAGGACAGTGTCGTGATTACTTTGAAAGGGAAAAGTGCCAGAGGGGGTACGAAGTTCATCTTGCGTGGAAGATAAAAGCCCGAATGACATTGAGGGATCATTGAGTGAAGAAACTGGAGAAAAAATGCCCACCCGGCGGGCATTTTTTATCCACTTTCTTTTTGTCTTGCCAAATTCGTCATCTGTTTCAATGACCGCACATTCTCCCCTTTGCTTCCAGAGGTTTTCTTGACTGCCAACCCTTATTTCTCTCTCTCTCTCTCTCTCTCTCTCTCTATATATATATATATATATATATACAGAAAGAAATGCCGGCAGTCTACAACGCCAAAGAAGGCATAGGGGAATGGTTAGACTATTTTTTTACCGTTAGTGACATTACATTATTATTATTTTTAATTACTACGTGAGAAAGAAAGAAAGAAAAACACGCGCCCAGAGTGGGGACCGAACCCACGCCTTTCGATTAGATCTCGAATGCCTTACCAACTCGGCTATCTGGGCGACTGTGTTCTGCTTCACTTTCTGGGGTATTTATATTTACTTCTACTGTATCTGACGCTTGAGGGTGGTAGCCAGCGCCACTCAGACTACACGGGGAGAAGGGGACCTTCTTTTCAACCCCCGGGGCGTGACGCGAACGTCTACAGCCTGTCATAAGCGGTTAACTGGCGGGAAACCCTCTTATGCTACCTTGGCATCAAGGCTGCCAGAACCGAGGCCCTCGCTAAGCTTTCGCACGATAATATGGTTTGGAAATGAGGGGCTCGTTAGGAAATACAGAAAGAAATGCCGGCAGTCTACAACGCCAAAGAAGGCATAGGGGAATGGTTAGACTATTTTTTTACCGTTAGTGACATTACATTATTATTATTTTTAATTACTACGTGAGAAAGAAAGAAAGAAAAACACGCGCCCAGAGTGGGGACCGAACCCACGCCTTTCGATTAGATCTCGAATGCCTTACCAACTCGGCTATCTGGGCGACTGTGTTCTGCTTCACTTTCTGGGGTATTTATATTTACTATATATATATATATATATAGACTGGAAAGATAAAAACTCACACAGAGCGCGAAAAAAATAAGGTTAGTAGAGACAGAGACAAACGAGAAAGACGTAGAAAATAAAAATAAGTTTACTGACGTTTCAGGGAGAGGACTCCCTTTCTTCAGAGGGAGCTACGTCTACGTCTTTCTCGTTTGTCTCTGTGTCTACTAACCTTATATATATATATATATATATATATATATATATATATATATATATATATATATATATATATATATATATATATATATATATATATATATATATATATATATATATATATATATATATATATATATATAGTAAGGAAATGAGGGGCTCGTTGAGGAAATACAGAAAGATAGGTCGGCAGCCTACAATGCCAAAGGAGGCATAGGGGTGTGGTTAGGCTCTTTTCTTTTTCACTACGGTTAATTAAGTAAACATTTGTTTTAATATACAGAAGAAAGAAAGAAAGAAAAACACGCGCCCAGAGTGGGGACCGAACCCACGCCTTTTGATTACATGTCGAATGCCTTACCAATTCGGCACCAAATGCCGAATTGGTAAGGCATTCGACATGTAATCGAAAGGAGAGGGGAGGGGGGAGAGTTGTATAAGATGCATAATTTTTATTTTTCTCATCATTTTTGTAAATTTTTTTTTCACTTTTATATTTTTGGTTTTTCAAAATTATGTTCTACAAATTATATAAACCCGCCGCGGTGGCTCAGTGGCTAAGGCGTTGCGCTGCTGAGTTCGAGGTCGCGGGTTCGATTCCCGGCCGCGGCGGCCGCTTTTCTGATGGAGGCGAAAAGCAAAAACGCCCGTGTGTACGAGATTTCGGCGCACGTTAAAGATCCCCAGGTGGTCGAAATTAATCCGGAGCCCTCCACTACGGCGCGCCTCATCGCCTGCGTTGCGTCGGCGCGTTAAACCCCAAAATCAATCAATCAATTACAAATTATATAATTACGCCATTATAACGATTACAGATGTTATTTCCCCCAAATCTGCATTTTTGTGAATATGCAAGGCATTACACGATCCTGGCTGTGGGGGCACCCTGCAACGAATGCTACGCATTAAAACATGCTCGCCGGGTGAACACGCCCGCACGACTTTGTGATGCCCAAGAGTGTAAAGTCAAAAAAAAAAAAAAAAAAAAAACGTGCTCCCTGGTTGGGTCCCACCCAGAACGCGCGATTATCCACCTTCTTTCTTGCTTTCTTTCTTACATTTATATGCAAGTGCCAAACAATCATCATCATCATCATCATTGTCAGCCTGTCTACGCGCACTGTAAGGCAAAGGCCATGTACTGTGCTGTGACCAATTTATCCCCGCAAACTTGTTGATCTCATCTGCCCACCAAACTTTCTGCCGCCCCCTGTTACGCTTGCCTTCTTTAGGGATCCACTCTAATTACCCTTGATGACCAATGGTTATCTTGCCTTCGCACTACATGCCCTGCCCACGTCCATTTCTTAATTTCTACGAATATGTCCTTAACACGAGTTTGTTCCCTGCGCCGCTCCGCTCTCTTCTAGTCCCTTAACCTTACACCTATAATCTTCGGCTCCATTGCACGCTGAGTCGTCCTCAATTTAAGTTTAATTCTTTTTTAGTGAGCGTTCAAATTTTTGCCCGTAGGTGAGTACCGGTAAGGTGAAGCTGTTATACACTTTCCTCCTCAGGAACAATGGTAGGCTGCCATTCATAATCTGAGAATGCCGGCCGAGTGCACTCCACCCCATTCTTACCCTTATAATTATCTTTGCGTCATTGTTAGGATCCGGGGTCACGACTCGCCCTAAGTAGATATATTCGCATATCACTTCCACTGCCTCACCACCCATCTCAAACGGCTACGCCCAAAGTAGATATATTCGCATATCACTTCCACTGCCTCACCACCCATCTCAAACGGCTATGCTCTGCCGGAGCTATTGAGCATTACTTTTTATTTCTGAATATATTAATTTTCAGGCCCACGGTTCTACTCTGTTCGCCCAGTGCGGAAAGCATGCTTTGCAATTCGTCCCCCGAGTTACTTAGCAAGGCAACGTCATCAGCAAATCTGAGGTTACTGGGGTATTCTCCATTAACCCTTACTCCCACCTGTTCCCAATCCAACGTTCTGAATACTTCTGGTAAGCATGTTGTGAATAACATTGGGGAGATTGTGTCTCCTTGCCTGACGCCTTTCCTTACGGGTATTTTACTGCTCTCCTTATGGAGGACTGTGGTAGCTGCGGACCCATTGCAGATATCCTCCAGTATTCTTACGTAATGCTTGTCTACACCCTAATTCCGCAATACCTGCATGGCTGCTGGAGTGTCGACTGAGTCAAATGCTTTGTCATAATCTATGAATGCTATATATAGGGGTTCTGCATACTCCGCGCCTTTCTCTATCACCTGATTGATCGTGTGAATATTGTCTACTGTTGAATAGCCTTTACGAAACCCTGCTTGTTCGTTAGGTTGACTGAAATCTAAGGTGGCAGAAATTCTGTTTGCGATTACCTTGGTAAGTACCTTTTGTAGTACCTTGTACACGCACTGCCCCCCGCACGCTGACAAGACTGCCATAATCGCGAGACAGAGTCACCAGCAGCAGTGGTTGGTCATCCCTAAAGTTGTTCGTCTTAACGGGAGTTCACTGTATATGTATATATATATATATATATATATATATATATATATATATATATATATATATATATATATATATATATATATATATATATATATATATATATATATATATATATATATATATATATATATATATATATATATATATATATGTATATATGTATATATATATATATATATTTCAAACTTGTACAAATGCGTGGTAATGTGTCTTTCAGTACTCACGTATAAAGAAATCATGCAGCTTTGTTCGCCTTGCGCGACTTAGTGCAAGCTTCTCAAGTTGAGCTGGTGGAAGTCTTGAGGATGACCTTGCCTCCAACACTGGTCGCGAAGAAGACGACGACCTCTTCGATGCATATGACGACGATTACTAGCACCGCACCTATGCAAATAAACAATTATACTGAAACTTAATTATGTGTCCAGCAATGCTCACCTACAACAGCTTCGCCATTCAACTCTTGCGAATGATTGTAAGCTTCCCTGCATATTTTTTTGTTATTTGCTGAAGCCGCGGCGCGAGCCGGGAACGCTCGGCGGTCGCCGCGAGGTACGCGCTCACGAGCGCTCCGCATTTTCTTGGTATTTTATCCTGCAACACCTAACTTACGGCTTGTACGAACGCGTTCCGTGGTGGGAATCGAACCTTGGTCCTTTGCGTTACGAACCCGACGTGTATACGATTGCGCCATTCCAACAAGGTCGAAGCAGTTTGGATTTTGAACTTCGCCTTTTCACCTGCTACTGGAACGTCTAAACAAATCGACTTCAGACGAATCAATCGCAACCGCCCACTTAATTTCGCGCAGAGAAAGCCTCGCGTTTCGACCATATTTCCCGTTAGACGAAAGAGACTGATTTTTTTAAAGAGAAGCTTATATGGCTAGGGTTCCACGCATTTTTTGCGTCTGTCAACAAAAAATCCCGGCGCTGCACGTGGGCTTGAAGCACGAGGTGCTAAAAAACGAACGCTCCCTCATGTTTCAAACGGCCTGTGATTTGGATAGTGACCGCGCAGTTGCATACAAACGGGGATGTTCATCTACATGCAGGTGTAAAGGGGAATGAGAAGGCCCACACCTTTACCCGAGCTTCTCTTTATGATCCGGGCAACCCAATGCCCTGGACTCGCTTCTATGACCCAAAAGAGCACCGCCCAGAAATGCATCAGGCTCGTAGAAAGTACTTACGGGACGTCAAAGATTAGACAACCACCCTCCCCTACCCCAGAAAATTCGCCCCCCCCCCCCCCCTGACGCTGTCCTCATTCGACAGCACAAACCGGCACGCTACCAACACAGCACATACAACACTATATAGACGGGCTTCCAGACACACCAAAATGCTCACACTGCGACCAATAACCCAACAGTGAACACACCCTCTGGACATGCCCAAACATACAAATCACCCTGAGATCTTCCCTGCAACCAATTCCTGCCACAAAGCGCCCTCCTTGCTTGGAGGCATGGGTCACACTCACTTAGGAGCTTGAGGAGGTTTATTGGACCACGCTTGTGAACCACATTAAAAACATGCCAGGAATATAGGCTGTCAGGACTATAGCCAGGACTATAGTCCCTGTAACCCAGCCAAGAAGCCGAGCAGTCCTCTGGACACAGGTTTCAAAATAAAGTTTAGCTCTCTCTCTCTCTTTGCTCACGAAATGAGCTCGGGGCTTTGGCTGAAGCGCGGCACTCGCCCTGAAAGCGTCACAAAGGCATTTTTCAATGGGATTGTCTTTCTTAGGGTATTTCAACGCAAAAATTTTGATCTGTCTGTTTGTATTTCTGTCCCTTGATTCAGCCGCATTGAGAAAAGTTAAAATGAATCTTGAACGAACGAGAAGTTCGTATAGGCAAAACTTTTCCAAACCACCAAATCTGTTAACACACTTCACACTTGTCAACATTGTTCAGCAAAAAGAAAAGGTTAGGCACATTTGAAGATTTTAATCAATGCATAAGTGATGTTTGTTGTGTTATTTATTAAATAGACATGGCCGCTTGTTTTTTGCGATAGCAAATAAAAAATACGCGTTGAAAACAAAGGTATAAGCTTGGGCGTGTTGGTACGACATTCTTTTGGGCAGCGCAAGTAGACGAGGACGAGAAGTGGACAGGACACAGCGCAGACTAACAACAGGCGATTTATTGTTCGAAAAATGGATGGCTCGAAAAATGGATGTGTATCTTTCCTCTACCCCTTTCCCCCATGTGTATGTTCCCCCACCACCTTCCCCTCCTTTTGCTGCAACGGAGTATGTATAAGTATTTTCGTGCAATAAATGGCCTGTTGTTAGTCTGCGCTGTGTCCTGTCCACTTCTCGTCCTCGTCTACTTGCGCTGCTCAAAAGAATTGAAAACAAAGTTTGGCCCAAAAATAGAAAAAGCGCTGGCGCGCGACCCTACAGCCCTCTCGGCAGCATTTCAAGAAGTCCCAACAGTAACGAAAGGTTCCCGTAGACGGCGCGCGAATGGTGGGACGCGGTAAAATTGAATTGACTTGACCAAACCTTCACCGTGTTTATTGTGAGAGGAGCGATACAGGAGGGGAACAGCGAAAAGGTGAGCGAAAAAGAGAAGATAGGCATTTGCGTGGCGGCAGACGACTATCGTCTTTCGACGACATTTGCAGCGAAGTGAGCGGATAGGCGACCAATTGTTGTTGTTGTTGATTATGATGATGACGACGACGACGACGACGATGATGATGATGTATACTTAACTTACAGTATGAGGTGGTCCGAGAGCGGGACGGCCATACGCTAGGTTTCCGAGAATTTTAATTGCGAATGCACTTCTTAAGCGAGCCTGAATCGTCCGCCGCCGTCGTCCGCATAGCAACAGCTGCAGGTGCGCGCGCTCCTCGTCTTCCTCCTCGTCTTCCCTAGCAACGGGGGGAGATGGGCGCGCGCTACTCTCCTCCTCCTCTCTCCGCTCAGTGACTGCGGGTGTTGGGCGCCTCCTCTCCACTCCAAGATCACGATATCCACCGTAATCGCGCAATCAACAACCGTGCATTCGCACTTACACACTCTCCCCCTCGGGGAAGTGCGAGGGAATTTTTTTGTTACGCCTGCTGCAAAACGCCTGCGGCAGATCCAACTTTCTGCAAGCGCTCAGCGGAAAATAGCGGTACGTGTCTTCCTTAGGTATGACCGCGGTCAAAGCCCAAAAGAACTAAAATTCGCTCATACTTATAAATTCTATTTCATTTCTGTGCCGTGTGCTAAAAAGCTTCGCTTATCATTCGCCTTTACAGGGTGGTACGGCTCACTCTTTTTTTTTCTATGAGCTCGAAAGAAAGTGAGGACCATGCCTGTAGTTTCAATTGCACACAATCCTACCTTTTTTATTGAAAGTACCCTTAAGGGCCCCCGGAAAGGGGTATTACATAAGAAAGGGGGACAATTTAAAACAAAACAAAAGTTAGAAACATACTGTGACACACTTTAAAAGTGGCACAAAATATTCTCAGTTAATGAGCATATGCAGGGAAAGCACATCAACGGAAGTAATGTTATATAAACAAAACAATGCAACATTGAAGAGAAAAATAATCTAGGTGACACTAAACGGAACAGACAAACATAATAGTGTTGGTCGCGGAAAGTGTTTACATATCTGAGAGGGCTGTTCAGAATGCGTCGTAGTTACTGACGATGGCAATGTGGCGGGGCGAATCGTTCCATAGTTTTATCGCTAATACCAGTGGTGAATATTTGTACATGTTAGTGCATGCAAATGGGATGAATACTTTTAACGGGTGATGAGTATGGCGGGAGATGTGCGATGCCGGCTGGATGTGTAAATTGCGGAACGATGATTCGCTATGGTAAATTTTGAAAAAAAATACTGAACCAGGACGTTTTGGCAACGTTGTTGCAAGGTTTCTAAGGTTAGGCTATTTCGGAGTTCGGTTATACTGTCGCGCGTGTAGTTACGGAAAATGAAGCGAATAGCGCGATTTTAGACTGCTTCGAGGGATTTCTTAAGATACGTTTGATGAGTGTTCCAGATGATAGCCGCGTATTCGAGTTGTGGTCTTACAAACGAGGTGTATGCAGTCAGTTTGGTTTCTGTTGTAGCCATGTAAATTGATTTACGTAGAAGCCCAAGGGTCTTGCTTACTTTGTTTGTAATGTAGTCTATATGAGCGTTTCATATAAGATTGGGTGTATGAAGTATGCCTTATGCCTAGATGCCTAGGTATTTGTAATGGGTTGCACTCGCAGTGTTGGAGTCATAAATAGAATAATCAAAGGTGAGAGATAAACGTAGGTTTGTGAATGTCATGACTATAGTTTTTTCAATGTTTATACGCATTAGCCACTCGGCGAACCAGGATGATAGGGTGTTTAATTAGTTTTGTAGGAGTAAAGAATCATTGATACAGTTAATCTCACGGTACAGAACACAATCGTCAGCGGATCTGAGATGAAGTGGATGTCATTGGTGTGCATCAAAGATAATAGCGGACCCAACACAAAACCTTGCGGCACCCCGCATGTGACTAAAACAGGCAACGAGATGGTATTGTTAATTGTGACACACTGAGATATATTCCTGTGAACATCTTTATCCACATTATCGTGGTGTTGTTGAGGTAGAAGCTGTGCAATTTTGATACTAAGCGCTGATGAGGAACTAAATCAAAAGCCTTCGAAAAGTCCACAAAGGCTGCGTCAGTTTGGTTGCTTGAAATGTATACTGGTGTGGATATCTGTTACAAATTCTGACCGCTGAGATTCGCAGGATTTCCAACTTTGAAAACCCTGCTGATTTGTAAAAAGTAGATTGTTCGAAGACAGATGTTGCATAATGTTAGTGTGCAAAATATGTAACAAAATTTTGCAGAATATAGAAGTCAAAGATATGGGCCTGTGATTAGAAAAGTCGGTCTGGTCATAAATGGAAACAGCAACAGCTAACTTCCAGTCGTTAGGCAAGAGTTTCTCGTGGAGGGATTGCCGAAACTACTTGCAAAGAAAAGAGGAATACTGCATCAACGTTAGCTTTAATAATTTCGATGATATTTGATCAGGATCAGGACTACATCTGCTAGGTAAACGTTTTATGGCCCTTGAAGCACCCGCCAAAGTTATCAAAATATCGGAGCTCTCAGGATGGGAGGCAACATACAGAGGCGGTGGAGAGCTTTCAGTGGTGAAGACAGAGTAGAATGTTGTGTTATGCGTCTCAGCTATTTCTAAAAGGGAAGGAAGTCTGTTTGTTGAAGCGGGGGTTTTGCTCCCGTTACGTTGCTTAGGACTTATTTAGCCATTTCTAAGGCTTTGCTCCCGTTACGTTCCTAAGCAACGTAACGGGAGCAAAACCCCTCCTTTAAAGGAGTACTGACACGAAATTTCAAAGCTGAGATAACTATGTAAAACGCTTCCTTTTTATCAGGAGATATCTCCCAGCAAGTTTCAACAGCAACCGTTCAGCGAAACATATTTAAAATCCATTTTAATCTTCGCCCGCACGAGAAAGCCCAGAGCGGGCCAACGTGACATCATCTGTACGTGCCCCAAACTGCCGACGTCGGGGCTCCCGTGACGAAGCCGACGCGCTGGCTGTGGTTGGCGCGCGCTGCTCGGGCGTGTGTACACGTCATGGTTTTGGGACTGACGTCATGCTGCCCGGGCCTGTGGGGACGGCGAAAACCTCGGCCGGTCTGGGCGCGCGCGTGCGCTCGCTCGCGCGCGCTTCCAGAGAGGCAGCGATACGGCAAGAATGGTGACGTCATGTTATACATGCTGTCATGGCGGCCGCTCGGCGTTTTTCAGTCGAAACCGAAACTGGCACAAATAAACGACGCCGTAAATGAATGTTAACGCTGCGCTCGACCGTCTAATCTGTCATTCTATGATTAGTGGGCTGGTAGGCACGCATAGCAGCGAAAAAAACGTAACATACAAATTTCGTGTCAGTACTCCTTTAACAGACTTCTTTCCCCTTTAGAAATAGCCGAGGCGCGTAACACAACATTGTCCTCTGTCTTCACCACTGAAAGCTCTCCACCGCCTCTGCAGAATTGCTTCGGGTTGTCTTTGAGAAAACCAGGCAAGGTATTGTTAAAAAAGCAAGTCTTTGCTTTTTTAATTACGGCGTTGCAGCTGCGGCACGCTTGCTTATATTTATTCCAGGAATAAAGCTGATTCGAACGCTGCGCAGCTTTGAAGGCTTGTTTCTTGTTCCCAATAGCTCGTTTTACATGACGTGTAAACCAAAGACTCTGAATTGAAAGGAAGATAAGTAATTTCGGCACAAAGTGGTCCCTGACATGCGACAAGGCTTCCTTAAATAAAACCCAGCTTTATTCTACTGCTATAGACCTGAAAGTGTGCTTGTCTTTTACCAGCGAATCATTCAGAAACTCGTTGATCGCGGACAGGTTTGCATTTGTATAATCATGAATGAATTTATTTTATTTTTTATTGCTTTGAAAAGTTGAGGCAAAGTCAAAATTAAATTGTAGTAATTTGTGGTCACTTATCTCGTCAAGAACGTTCACTGCAATGCTTTGAAGGTGGGTAGTGCAAACGATATCAAGAGTGGCTTGACCTCGAGTAGGTTCTTTAACCATCTGTTGCAACGAGAAAGCACCTAGTAACTGCAGAAAGTC
The DNA here is from genome assembly GCF_048455015.1 of Haemaphysalis longicornis. Lineage (NCBI taxonomy): Eukaryota > Metazoa > Arthropoda > Arachnida > Ixodida > Ixodidae > Haemaphysalis > Haemaphysalis longicornis. The sequence continues at coordinate 222,430,621 of NW_027526295.1, read as the reverse complement.
TTTGCACTCGTGTCTGATTGAGGAGGAGCTGTACACTTTATTGCTGAGCCAATCAATACCGGGAATATTAAAGTCACCGACCATAATTATCAGAACGCGCGGAAAAGAACAGTGAATGTATTCGAGTTCGGCTTGAAGAGCAGTTAAGATTTTCAGAGCCGGAGTTGGGTGGTCGATAGCACGCGCCAATCAGAACGCATGAAGAGTTCGAAGTGGAGTGAACAAGAGCCCAACATGTCTCAATAGAAGAGGCTGAGATAGGAACGGGAGTAGAGTTGAGTGACTTGCGGACAGCGATTATCACGCCACCACCACGCGACGTCTTTCTGTCCTTTCTGAAGATATTATATTCTGAGTGAAATAACGAAAATCTGTCCGGCGTGTCGTCACAGAGCCATGTTTCAGTCCCAATTATTATGTCAATGCTACACGTCCAGGCTCCTAGAGCCTGGCTTGCAACTGCGACACCGGATGCCTCAATGGCCATAGCGTGACTGCTGCTGAGTCAACATTATTCACAGGCATACAGGTCGAAAACAAACAACAAAGGTTCCGTTGACGGGTAGATGATTGGCGGTAGCTTAGCCCCAAATGCCGTTCGTATACCTTTCATTCACCCAAGCCGACTAATTGGGACCCCCGTATCTCTTCGGTCATCCAGAACAAACTGTAACCTACTTCCATAAATCTACACAAAGCCAACTGGGCAAGGACTAAAGCAAGGGTGGTCTCCACACTCTTGCCCGTCGCTATCGCAGTGACAGGTAACAATTGCAACCGGATGGATATACGCATATCAAACAAAACATGCATAGACAGGCAATAACGCTGGCCAGACACTCGCTGCATTTTGTTACATGGTTTTTGAAACATCCCCCGTAACACTTGGGGTCGAGAGGCAGATTGACGATAGCTGTTCTTGATACAAAAAATGCCTTTACGTTGCGTTTCGTCATCTGGCTTTTTCGGGAAAAAAAAACAGATCCCTAATTTCCAGTGAGCGGGCACATGAACACTGTTACTCATCGGTGACAAGAGGCTCAAGTGGCCGTTACAAGCTCCGTTGCGAGACATACAGATGCAGGCACAGAGAAAATAAATTGTGCTAGAAGTCGCGAGTGCAGGGTGATAGAAGCAAGTACATGTGAAGAAAGGTGTATGTTTTAACGTTCCGTCTATTGTCCTTCATTACAAGCAGTATATCTTTCAGACAAAGCTTGGCTGGAATCTCCACAGAATCCGCACCTATCGTTGTAGCGGAACATGCATAAAGGTGAAGTGCTGTTTTCGCAATACATGACTTGGTAGAGCCGGCCCCCGTACTGTCTTTCTTGCTTCATCTACTCGAAACTGTGTCAGTTCACGCTGAAGTTTGCCTTTTTCTCGAGAATTGAACCACGTGGTTTTTTCTAGAAAAGTAATTCAAGTTCTAGTGGTTCAATCTATCATACGAGATATTTTACCTGAGCGAATATGCAAAGCCTATTTTATTACGTCTATAAACTTGCACTGCAACGGCCCACGTCCACTTGTATGGTATACGAACAACTGCCGTTTAGGGTACCCGCGTAGAAAAGCCCGTGAGTGCATATTTCAGTGACCAGTACCCCCATAGCCTCGCAGGCGTACCTATCGCATTCTTTTCTTCCCCCTTTCCCGCCCAGTCTCCTCTGCCTACGAGCCAACCACGAATTTTAACGTGGTTTTCAGCCTAATGTCTGTAATGTAATGTCGACACCAAGTTATTGACGTACACGCCACGGTGGCTCAGTGGCTAAGGCGTTGGGTTGCTGAGCCCAGGAAGATGGGTTCGTTTCCCGGCCGCGGCGGCCGCTTTTCTGATGGAGGCGAAAAGCAAAACGCTCATGCGTTCGATATTTCAACGCACGTTAAAGATACATAGGTGGTCAAAATTAATCCGGAGCCCTCCACTACGGCGCTCGTCATCGCCTGTGAAGCGTCGGCGCGTTAAATCAATCAATCAATCAATCAATCAATCAATCAATCAATCAATCAATCAATCAATCAATCAATCAATCAATCAATCAATCAATCAATTCAATCAACCAATCAATCAATTAAAACAATATATCAATCAATTCACGCCGTCAATTCAGTCAATCAATTCAATACATTCAATCAATCTATTCAAGCGATCAGTCAATCTAATCAATCAATCAAAGTTATTGACGTCATTGCAAAAAAGTGCGTAGTGCGTGACACCGCCGCTTTCGATGATGGCGTCCCTAGCTTAGTCCCTTCAGAGAGAGAGAGAGAAAGGATGCTCTTTAATGTGAACTGGTGAGGTCAGCCCTGCTAGGGGCAAGGCTTGCTACACCAGATGGGGGGTGACTACGTTGATGAGTGGTGCATATCAGACATCAGGGTTACAGCAGGAAGAAGACAAGCGTGAAACGTTAAAAAAAAGAAAAAAAAAGAAGGGCAAGAAAAACAAGAGAATGCTGCCAACAGAGTCCGGACATAAAATACAATTGAAAAGAAAATCGTTATGGAAACGCTGATACAAAATTAAAAGTAAACGACCACAGGGGGGAATCTTCCCAACCAATCTTAAACTTAAAACTCCGAGTAAACGCCGCATTCAGGCGCAGTAGGTGCAGAACTTCTTCACACCGCTTGTTGAGGCCGCGTGGAAAACGGAAGTCACAGTGCGGGTCAATAGCGTGCAGTGGTAGATACCTGCGGTGAGGGTCCTGCCACTCCGACCTTTGTGCAGCCCATCCACTTGCGAGTGGTTACGTACAAACCGGCAGGAAAAGACAGTCACTTTACATGTCCATGCAACTGGCGCATAAAAACGATCATCGCTTTTATATAATCTTCATGACGCCAATGATACCGTATTGGGCTGTATACCCGAATCAGCCGAAATGACACGACCAACGTTCCCGATGAAAACAGGAGCGTGACCATCAAACCGTACAAGCGGTTTGTTGTCATAGGCCGATGCAGCTTATACACGATAAGTGGCACTTCGAAAGCATGTGCTGCCGGATTATGTGAACTGGCGTAGAGCCCAATTGTCTTATGAATATTATTTACATTGCATAATACACCCCTCGAACAGTTCTCTGGAGTTTTAGTTGACGGGCAGGTTTCACTGCTGCCGTGACACCTGCCGTACCCCGTGACGTTGCACTGACTAGCGCCACGACTGCACCACTGTCCGAAACGAGACCTTTTTTTCAGAGGGACGAAAGTTTCGCTCTCTGCTGTATCCAACCACGTGTTCTGCTCATTAAAACTGCCGAAGACGTGATAGTAGATATTAGACGTTGATCCGCGTATACGTATAAACTGCAACGGTACCTAAAATTATAATAAATAAAATTTACCTTGTATCTTCAATACATCCTAAATTAATAGTGCAATATGAACCTCAAATAGATGTCATTTGCCTTATCACTTCTCATACAAGTAACAAAAGCAAAGGAAGAAAACAACAGGTTCGCATAAAACTAAATTTGGCACAAAATAATATCAAGAAACAGGCATGTACAGAAAAAGAAAAAGGGGACCAGGAAACAAAGAAATACCTACAATATATTGACTGCAGCGAATAAAACTAGTTGATATGTTTTTTTTAAAAGCACGTTGCAGGCACGGGGTCTCCAAACCCTGACTAGCGGCCCGCGGCTGGCCTACCGTGTATGCCGCAAGGCAGGGCCCCAGTCTCAGCCCGCTTCGGTCTGTCTGCGCGTCAGCTTTGGTGCTTCGTATGCATTCACCGAAGCGAGCTGGAACTATTTCGGATTTGTGTGTGTTCAGCTGACTCTTAACTTTGATAGCAGCCCCCAGCCGCCCGCTTGGAGTTCACACGTTGGGATACGGGATCGAAATACATCTCTGTATGAGTAGAAAAAAAAACTTTACCCAACCCCCCCCCAAAGAAAGTTAAGAGATGCGCGAAAGCTTTCTGACATCAAAACTGCGTCACAAGTGCGTCAAAACCTTCGCTAAAAATTACTCCCACCTCCCCTCGCGGGAACCCCTGTGTAGATACGACGCATAGGGGGTTCCGTTGTTGTTTCCGTTAGGTTGATTCTCCCATCGCGTGAAACGTGCCGTGAACCCCTTGCCGCGGCTATCACGCGACGTGGCGCGGCTATGACACAACACAATCCAACACAATCCACTTTAATCCAATCCAATCCAAATCCAATCCAAATCCGATCCAATCCAAGCCAAGCCAAGCCAAGCCAATCGAATCCAATCCAATGCCCCTCCCGAGAGAGTGTTCGCTATCGGAGAGGAGAGGGGGTGAGCGGCGGAGAGCGCAGCTCGCGCGGCGAGGAGAATGGGGGAGGGGTGTGGACGGACAACAACGCCGTATGGGGGGACAAGGCGAGTGAATGAGATGCCGCCGCATCTAAAATTGCGTCCAACCTTCTCTGAAAGTGCGTCCAGTCGATAGTCAATCCTTCAAAGACCCGAATCGCAAACGAAGAACGAACTCACGCTACGATTTTTTGCGCACTAAGTAATCGCAGCTACGAAAGATGTAAATGTATACCAGTACGTGGTTTATGAGATAAAGAAGGTACACTATTGCACTCCTTCGTCATGATCGACGCGTGTATTTTCTTATCTAGAACCATTCCTTTTTCGCGATTTTGAAGCAGCGCCGCTTTGACATAATGGAAGCCCGTTTCCACGCATGTGCCGTGTGTGCAAAGACCTTATCAGAGCTTTAGGTCGACCAACCGGTCTATAGGGAAATGCATTCGTTTTCTGACAGCTCGCCATCGGTCCCACCCAGGAAGCTTCCTCGTTATTAAGAAATAAAAACGTGTTAGACATCGAATGTAAACGCCGTCATATCGGGGTAGGCGAGCTGTCACTACGCACGCACACCGGGTGCGTAGGCGCGAAAGCGGAGAGATGTGGGCTTCCGCAAATACGCGTGAGTGAAATGGCAATGGGGAATTTCCGCTGGTCGCGCCGATGTTCGGGTGACGCCATCTCCCAAGTTGAGCAGCGATGCTGTGAGCATTAGAGAAAGCTGACCGACAGGTCACCGGCTGGTCGTCACCCTCGAGGTCATTACCGTTTTCAATTTTCCAGGACCCCAGGGTGCGCGGGCATCCAGCGAAAAAATAATATCCCAATCATTCTCGGCGAGGGGTAAACGAATGTACACCATACCGCTGTCGAAAGAAGAAAGGCGAAGCGGCCTTTCGTCCGAGACGGCGTATAAAGTGCAGCGTGGGTCAGTCATTAGCAAGACCCCTTTCCGTAACTGGCGTAACAGTAACCCATTGAAGATGCGCAAGCGCTTCTTGTATTGTAGCAAGCTCTGCAGTGAAACGGGGAAGATTGGGCAAGCTTTAAAACTGTTTGTACTCCTGTTAAAAAATTATTAGTCCTGCCCAATTTATAAAACAGCGAAAATATAGCATCTTTGTCACGGTATTTTCGGTACATGTATATTCTTGGTTCTGGCAGTATTGGTGCCACAGGTGGCATAACAGGGTCACTTAGTGGTGTCAACTTCTTATGACAAACTGTATGCGCTCAAGGTATAGCTGGGGGTTTCAAAAATGTGAAGGTTCTTTTTCCCCCAGCATTTCCTACCACCCCCAAGCGTAGGATATTGTGAGCGCTTACTCATCTACTCATGGACTTCAGTACATCTTAGAACTGTCGTAGACTGTACCTATCCACCGTCCACCGGTGTGGACCATATCTCACCTGCAGATAATGGTTGTGGAGTCACGGTCCGACAAGTAAAGGTGGAACCACTCGATCTTCTGCCTCCCTGAGAAAAGCGTCCGGTCTCCTTACAATATATATATAAAGTAAAGAGTCGGATGTCGGATACACAGCAAGAACAATAACAAAGAAGGTTTACTCACGTAGCGGCAACGGGACTTGCATTCATCAGAGTACAGTTGCACCAGTTACATTGGAGCAAAATCATGTAACTGTACACTGATCTAACAAGTAAAACCTGCTTTATTTTCAACTGCAAAATTTTAAACTGATCACACAGAGTTAATAAAAACCCGCCGCGGTGGCTCAGTGGCTAAGGCGTTGCGCTGCTGAGCACGAGGTCGCGGGTTCGATTCCCGGCCGCGGCAGCCGCTTTTCTGATGGAGGCGAAAAGCAAAGACACCCGTGTGTACGAGATTTCGGCGCACGTTAAAGATCCCCAGGTGGTCAAAATTAATCCGGAGCCCTCCACTACTGCGCGCCTCATCGCCTGCGTTGCGTCGGCGCGTTAAACCCCACAATCAATCAAAAAAGGAGTCAGTGATGGTGAAATTTTGTATTTTTATGCGAAAAGAACGAGTGGACAGCTAATCTACCCTCAGAGATAACAAGTCATCGCCGCGCGCACTCGAAGGCGAGGCTACAATGTTAGAAGTTCGATAACATTACTCTGTTCGATAAGATGCAACGCCGCGCACACTTGAAGGCGAGGCTACAATGTTAGAAGTTCGATAACATTACTCTGTTCGATAAGATGCAAAAGTGCAAAAATTGCTTTCCAGTGTTTCTGATGTGCATATGAGAGCGAAATAATTGTTAAATGAGGCTATGAATTTATTCACTGGCGATATAACAGATGAACGCCCACATCAAAATTTGGTAAAATTGACGTGTCTGATTGCACCCGACGGTCTTGTTCATAACCGAGCCATAAATTCGTCAATCTCATGCTGCCGGTGTTCTCGCCAGTGATTCATAGCGCTCCCATTGTACACCGCGCGGTTCTCCGTTTTTCCGCCTTTGTCAAAAATACATAAATTTTGCGGATTGTCTACTGATGCGTAAGCATTCCTACGCTGCTTCTCTTCATCTAAAGTCTTTACACCGAAGCTGTCTATAGCTAGATTCCGAAAAAAAATTGTGTCCGCAGATAGAGTCTCGTCGACAAAGAATTTTAAATCGCGCGGCAAAGCCAACTTTCTGGTGAACGCTGTGTGGCTCTTAGGTCGGTATTCGATTTAATAAAAGTTGTTGCGGCAGCACCCTATGTGTCGTGCCATAAAAAACAGGCTACCGCGGGACCTTAGCACATGTTGACACTGTGTCAAACCTGATTGATTCATCACGGCGTGGCAGTTTGCAACTCCACACATGATTCCGCAAATGGCCGCGTATATGCTCCTTTCGTTGCAAATGTCGACGAAAGACGATAGTTGATTGGCGCCCCTGGCAAGTAAATTCCTCCATTTTCTTTCTCGCTCCCCTCTCATGCTGTTCCTCTCCCGTCTCGTTCCTCCAAAGATAACACGCTGCAGGTTTGCTCAAGTCAATTTAAGTTTACCGCGTTCCGCTGCCTCGATGCCAGCGCTACCGTACGGCGGAGACGTGCGTGAATCGAGGCACCCTACTATCGTTTATAGAACCACGCCGCCCTACTCCGCGAGTGTTCCAAGCGGAACGTGGAACCTATCTAGTAGAACCTGTCTTTTCTGTTGCCGTTTGATTTTTTAAATGCCTCCAGGTAGCACGGGAAACAGCAGGCGACGGTATTCTGCAGTTGGTGTAGTATTTCATTTGCTATCACAAAAACTAAGCATCCGTGATTTTTTTTTTTTTTTTGAAGGAACACTGTAAATATCACTCACGTGTTGATTTTCTGCCTTATATTTGCGTAATGTCTTGTTCTTGTAGAACAATGTTGACAAGTGTGAACATTAACACCGGACTTAGACGTTACGCCGCGCTTCGCGCTGCGCCGGTGGCGGCTACTTGGGGAGCGCTCAACATAGGTCGGCAGGCTTACTGACGAGTGCACTCACCCCTCATGAGTGAGTAATGAGTGAGCCTCGCCACCGCTTTGGACTGGTGAGCGTGAGTGCGAGTGAGTGCGTGAGGACAAATATATTTTTCTGTGTGAGTGTGAGTGAGTGGCGCCGAGTTTTGCCGAGGTATGGCGCTCAACGCGCTGCCGTGTTACCTCTAGCAGTGGCCGCGCCTGTACATTTACACTGTAATAACAAATAAATGCGTTAACTTCGCGAGGTATGGACTTTGTAGATAAAGGTCGATTTTTTGCTCATATTTCGTTTTGTTTTGTGGAACGCTTTTATTTTTGTTTTGGTCGTGTGAGCGCGGCAACATAGACATAAATGCGAGTTTTATGCATGCGCAGTCTGCTCTACAACCTGCATGTATACTTTTTACATGACCTGCATGTTAAGGGACACGGACCCCGTCAAGCTACTTTTGTTGGCTTAATTTTTGTCCGTGCTCCCGACATCTGTATGTGTGTGGATGTCAAATAAACAGATTGACATTTTTTATTTTGTTATTCTTTTGTTTTTCAGTTTATCTATTTTTTTTAATTTCCGTAGCCAATTACCTCAATTTATACTACTACATTTTAATGTGTTAACTTCGCCAATTATACATTTTTGTGCAGGTCCAGGGTGTCGAACCGTTGGTGCGGTGAGGAATTCGGCAAAGAATGCGTATGTATACGCATTAATACGCCAGAACAGGCCATAAATCTTAGCCGCCACCATACGCGCAGAAGTGCAACGCCTTAACCACTGAGCCACTGCAGTGTCTGGGACAATAATGAGACTGGAAAAAATAATTTGCTTTCAGTCACCTTAGCCCTTTCTTCTTTGCCTTTAACGTAAACCTTTCTTCTTTAACGTAAACCTTACCTTTCTTCTTTACCTTTAACGTCACCTTTAACGCTGCAGGAGGACAATGCCATCCTTATATGTCATGTCAGTCCTTCTTGGACTGCACTCAAGAAACAATCTACGAACATGCTAAACGAGTGACAGAAAGCAGCTCTTGCAGGGGCAAGTATACTGAAAGGACTCGTCGAGGGAAAAGGTCACCACCCGTCTCTGTGAATAGCAAATCGGCCTGACCCGAACGCTCGTGTTTTCACGCAGGACAAGTGACAGCCGCTCATAGCTTTCCCAAATGCGGGCTCGTGTTCCCATTCAACCGCATCAGCAGCACAGGACGACGTTTTGTACCGCCTTCCAAAAACGATGCTCCAAGAGGGGATCCGCTGTGCCGCAAAAATGGGGACCTGTGCCAGGAACTGCCCGCGGATTTGGCTGCTAGCACTGAAAACACGAAGTTGTCCCCCTCCCCCTCTCCCCGGACTTGAACACGTGATATAGAGCGTGCATAATTATACTGGGAGTACCCCCTACGTGCCCGGTCCCACATTCCTTGCGGCAGTTCTTCCTCCCAGTGCTATACGTCGCGCTCATTAGTACGCATCGCTTTGTTTGCTGTTGTCCCACTGTGCGAGCCTCACCTGTGGCGCGAGCTAGAACAATGAAGCGGCCGCAGCGCTCAATGCCCTCAACATTTCAATGGCGTCAAGTGTGCAAAGGACTGCGCGCCCAATTTAATGTTCAGGGGAGCTGTTGTTACCGGCCGTAAGTTAACCGTTGCAGAAAAAAATACCAAGAAAAGGTCGAGTGCTAGTGAGCGCGCGCCTCGCAGCAACCGCCGAGTCCCCGGCTCGTGCAGTGGCTATAGCAAAAAAAAAAAAAAAAAAACTCCAGCGCTGTCATCAAGCGCTACCGCGCATGTAAAACAACCTCCAGCGCTAATGCTAAAGCTTTAAGGCACCCTGCTTGGAAGAGGACACCGCGGACGCCGTATTCTCTAGATGCCGTTATGGAGAATTGGGGACGAGGCTACGAGTGTGCCAGTCCTTTCCGAGACGACTTCGAGATCCCGCCACTACTGCCTCCAGTCGATGACGAAGAGCTGGTGGAAGTCTAGAATGCTGAGGATGACTTTGCATCCACCACTCCTCCGCGAAGAAGACGACGACCTCTTCGATGCATATGACGACGATTACTAACACCGCCATTATGCAAATAAACCATGATACTGAAACTTAACTACGTCTCCGGGAATGCTGACCTACAACAGCTTCGCCAGTCAAGTGTTACGCGTGAGTGCAAGCTGCCTTGAACTTTTTTTGTCAGTAAGGTTGCAGGAGGTGCCAAGAATCGCGTATGGGAGGTGAGTAAAGAGTGCCAAACTGATGAACGCTCTGGCACGTGCTGACAGGTGCCGTGCCGATAAGCGCAGGCCCGAGCATTTTCGTTTTTTGAATTCCACTGAACTGGACTGGAGAAGCATTTAATTAAGCTCTATTTAGCAGCGCCGTAAGCCGACGGGGTCTCTTCCTACGACGCTTGAGCTTCCGATGGGGTCAGCCGGGGGAGTACTGTTGGTCCAAGGCTACAATGGTCTCTGCTGCCTCGCTTGGCCGCTGCACCGACTTGGTCAATACGCAGCGCTTACTGGCCAGCAGGGCCTAGTATTGCTCCGCGTGAAGGTTTTTGATATTGGGTATACTGTCGCGGTGTCCTTGTATTCTCACGTGCTGTGTAAAACTGTGGGGTTTTGGTTGCATCATCCACATATCGAATGGGGTGAATGTTAATGAGCAGGCGCAAGGTAGAGAATGTGCCTGACCGGATCCGTCTACAGTTGGTGGCTTCTGTCCTTTTTGGAGATTTCTGCGGAGAAAGATATCTTTTTGTGATCCCTCTGCAATATGCGAGCCCTGGCCGAGTATTCCGCGGGTTCTGGCGAGGTATTCGAGATTCGGTTCTTCGGGTGCCCGGTTTAAAGTGCAGCCTCGAGCTATGACCTGAACGCGTCTGCCTTCATGTTCCCTACTATCCCCGCGTCCCTCATCGCCCAGAGGATCTTGTATCGAATCCTATTGGTGGATGTTCCTGCAGTGTTGTGTCACGCCGCCTTTTGCCTCGATGAGCACACGTAGTGTGTGGTATACATAGTTTGCCATTCATGAAACGTCGAAAGGTCCTTGGTGCTTCGCGGCGGTAGAGATAGATGGGAAGATGGGAGTCACGGTGAACGCCGCGAGCATCGTCACGAGAGACGCGCAGCGAGCAGAAGAGCTGGCCATCGCCCTGGCCATCGCGGACCCAGAGACGACGACGGTGCTTAGCGACTCAAAGAGTGCAGTGCGCAGTTTCGCCAAGGGTTGGCTGTACTGTGAAGCGGTGCGGGTGCTCGAACGGGTAAACATCGACGGACGCAAGGTGACAATCAAGTGGTTTCCCGCCCATGCGGGGAACGAGGTATCGGAACTCGCCACCAACAACAACGAGACGGCGAACGCAGTCGCGCGAGGATTAGCTGGCCGCGCGGCAGCAGTTGAATCGTCTGCAGAGTGGTGGACCGAGACGAAGGACAGGTACGATACCTGTCAGGGTATCCCCAAATATTATAGAAATTGTAGGAGGGTGCTCGCACCGCCTCACCCCGAGCTAGCCAGGGATGAAGCGTCCACGTTCAGACAGCTGCAGACGAATTCACTGATGACCCCGGTCGTCATGAAGCACATACAGCCAGAACTCTATACGGACGACACGTGCGTGTTATGTAACAATGCTAGGGCCTTACCGCCCACTTACTCTGGGAATGTGAAGTGCGATCTAACGAGGCGGCAACCAGGACAGACCTACCGCCGTAGATCCAAGAAGCAGTGCGCAGTTGTGACAAGGACACCCAACTATCAGCCGTCCAGCAGGTCCTGGCGGCCCTCGAAAAGCAGCACCGGAGCGAAAGCTGCGGGGCGACGCCCTCCCTTATGGGGAAGCGGTGTCCAACCCCGTAGGGAGTAGCGAAGTGGTGGTCCGAGTAGGGGTGACGTCGGGATCGACGAGTGGCTACGTCCGGGCGCAGTGTACACACTGTGTATGTTGCAGGCATTCAACAAAGTCTTTCTTCCTTCCTTCCTTCTTTTGTAAGCCTAACATTATATCAAGTGATCAGCTGGTCCCGAAGCCCTCCGCCATTGCCAGTGCTGGAATGATTCTTGGCGTCTGTCACGGTGCACTGAGGTAGCAAGCCACTGTTGACCTCACGTTGGTTCGACTCGATGTCTACAGCCACCCTGCGTTTTCTCCGAGGACCTCGTGTGTCTGCGTGTTGGAGAACGTGCGTAGTACGTTGTCTGCTTGTGTTTCTCATCTTTCCTGGTGAGGTTCGTGCCCTTGTTTTGCAGTACCGGAGAAATCCAGATTTGCTTGCGGATTTTGTGTGGGATGCCCGCTGTGCAGGACATTTGTCTGGTTTGTTCGGTGTAACCGATCTGGCCTAAGCGAGTCCGGACCGCCGGGGTCTGCATCAGCCTTTGTCTGTGGTTCCAAGCTGTTCCGCACTTCTGTCATGCAGGTGGTAAAGTTATCGTTGAAAAAGAAACGAAAAAAAAAAAACTAAGCCGCCCTCCGTGCGTAGAGTTATTGTGCATGTTCAGCTATACAATTACTCAAACGTTGCGCTTAGCTATAGCAAGGGACGGACGGGTGCTTGTAGAGCGAAAACTGTTGTAGCCAACGTTTGCACGGAGGCATAACATCCCCCGTGTGCCACCTTCAGTAAAAGCTCCGCTTCCAACGACGGTATGATAATTTCGGAAATTGTATCATTAGTATGCACTGCACGATGAATTAATTCCTCTACCTCTATGCCATCTACATCAATTTTATTCCACTCTCAATGTCCGTTCTAAGCCCTGTCGCACTAAAGAAATTATTTTAACACGAAAGTGTTTTATTCGGGGCTACACAAAGATTTCCATGACGTCATATCCGTCCCGGAAGTGACGCCAGTACAACGAAGCAAGCGGCCTGTAAAGGGTGCACCCCTGCACACAGGGTCTTCTTGCGAGGAAGCAACCTTTAGTACTAAAGCGCACATTATACCTAGGGTTGTTCGTTTCCGAGTTTCATATTTTAACACGAACGTGTTTTATTCCGGGATACACCAACATTTCACTTACGTCATATTCGTTCCGGAAATGACGCCAGTACATCTTTGCCGAAGCGACCCGCCAGCAGGACGTCGCTCGCCAAGCACGCCCACAAGTCAGCCACCGACCCCTAAATCATGTTCAGCTGCAGATTTCACTGCACATTTCACCTTCGTGTTTAACCGATGCCGATGACAGAGGAATCAACCACAGTTTTTTTTTGTATGTCTCTTGAATGAAACCACCTGCACAAAAATTTTCGTCCCATAAAAAAACCAAAGGCAGGCGCACTCCCTCGCCAGTACATTCATTTGTACTGCAAAGCACGCTTGAGCACGATTCTGAAAGAGCACAGATTTACAAAAAAATGGGTCAGGTATAACACTTGTAAATCATGTTATCAAGTGCAAAAGATCCGTTTGGCTAGGTTTTCCAAAGGCTATAGCCACCTGCCCCACTTGCACTCCGGTCGCGGCGCCCAGTTCATAGCTAAACGGAACGACCAAGCGCCGACGAAGCAGCCGTTAACCCCTTGCCTAGTCACGTGATTCGGCAGCTGCGAGGCTCCGAGCGACTGCAGCTGCAACGTCTCTCCGCAGCGGACCACGTGCCTTGACGTCACACCTGCCAACTTGTGCTCCGGCGGCTCAATGTCATTGCGACATCATAACTGACCTTGCGAGGCACGGCGCAGTCGAGCTATTGCTCCAAAAAAGTGAGTCTGATGACGAGGGAGTACACACGTGAGTAGAGAGAGAGAGAGAGAGAAACTCTTTATTAAAGAGGAAAATGCAGAGAGGTTTGCCGACATCAGTTCGCCGGCATGCTACTCTGCGGGGAAAGGAGGAGAGGGAAAAAGGTAGTAGGTGTAGTGAAGAAAAGGAGAGTAGTAGTAGTGAAAAAAAAATATGATCCTTCTTCAGGGTATTGAGTTCAAAGGCTCTTGAGATGGAGGAACGACCACAATTTCGTGGACATACCAATGTCCTGGAGGAATTCGAATAGAGCGGACAAGATTTTGCGCTGAGCGGAGGGAGAGGGCCATGGTCCAAGTACCAATCTTAATGTATATGGTCCAGGGTGGAGGCAATCAATTTTATGTTGTAAACGGCACCTTGAGTCGGCATAGGCAGAGCATTCCAGAAATATGTGTTCAACAATTTCAAGTGAACCACAATTGTCGCAATATGGGCTTGCTGTCTGGCCGATCCGATGCAGATAGGAATTTGTTAGTGCGGCATTAAGAAGAAGTCTATGCAGCAACGTCTCCAAGTGGCGGGGTAGACGCTCTGGCAGCCGCATTCTGACATATGGGTAGAGCCCCTAGCTTTCCGCGATTCCGCAATTCCGCGAAAAATTGCGGAATTAAAGTGTTTTCGCGGAATTCCAAAACAACCGTTAAAAGTGTTGTGCTACGTTCCCAAAACAATATATTTGGTGAAATATGGCGGAAAAGTAATAGCAAAATGGTTTCTATTGTCTGCAACATTTTTACTGTTGAAAATTTAAATTTGCATCTGTGTATTCCTACCTTATCAAATAATAAAAGTGACTAGGTGGCGCAGCCTCCACCCTAATCAAGGGGCTTAGCCATAGCCACAGAAAGAAAACATTGCACTCGATGAGGCCGGTCCGATTGCAAACAAATGAAGGGTGCAATGAGTAAAGTGGCTAGCAAGGTGCTAGTATACTTGGAGAACTCTGAAGTTCTTCAACTCTGGGAAGTTCTTCAAGAGTGTGAGCTGCTTGGATCCCCAGCAAGTTGGGTGTCTCTCAGAGAAGAGATCAAAGTTTGGGGCCGTTCCTGGATTTATAGCCCTAGCTGGTGAATGGCAAGTGTACCTGAAGTCTGCTTAAGACCTCAAGTCTAGTGACAGGGACTTGGCACAATTTCCTTCTAAACAAGAAAAGCCAGGTGAAGATTTTGATGTCCTGGCTTTCTGGGCTGGGATGGAGCACCTGACTCCAACACTTTCTTCCATTGCCCTTAAATACCTGTCGGTCATTCAGTTGCTATGGTGACATCGTGCCTCACAACAAGCGCCATTCTCTTGGTGAAGAAAGCACAAAGCATCACCAGATGCTCAGCCATAACAGCTTCCTTCAGTTGTAAATAAAATCTAGCACGTTAGGAGTCTGAAGTGTCTAATAAATGAACTGTTACATATACCTTATGTTGTTTCAATGTTGTCGCGGAATTTTGCAGATTCCCCTATCTAGAATTGCAGAATTTGAAATATTTCACCGCAAAATGTAAGGGGCTCTACATATGGGTCTATGGAATATAAAAAGCCGTAATGATGCTGCTGCAAGGACCATAAACGGTTCCTTTCCGACAGAGCTAGTGCCTTCGTCATTGTGGCGGCATCATGCTTCGTGAAGAAAATCTGAGTACATGTACTGTACCAGTAATTGCGAGTACGTACTCGTGAGGGCATGTACTCACAAGTATCTGTACTTGTGAGTGGTACACGCGACTAGTACTAGTGGGTACTTGCAATCACCCGTACTCACAATTTTCACACTATGATTTTGACTGGATTCTCAGGTCTGGAGATTTGTCTCCAGACCTGGGAACCCTGCTCTCGTATCCTTGAACCACGTAGACAGGGCTTCCTCCAACTTGTCGTGCGGGGTGGTCTTAAGGTTATTTTTCTTTGACGCAATTCCAGATGAATTGGAGTGGATGGTAGCGTCCTCTCCTTTCAAGATTGTAGAAAACGTGCTGGCCGGGACGCCGTGGTCTGCGGCCAAGGAACTGCTGAGTTTATCTTCTGACATGACGCAATAATATTTGTGGCGTTCTGAAGAAACACATTCGAAATTTCTATTCTTTCTATATGCGTCTGTTTCTCGCAATACTTTGTTAAATCGGAAATGGCGCTGAATCTGTTTACTTGATTTCTTTAATTAGTTCGGGTCCGTACAAGCAGTGAGCCGTATACGCACCTGAACGGGAATCTGAATTTTTTCGTTAGATTGGGAAATTCCTGAGGTAGGGTTTCGCAAGATCGAGTTTTGACAGTATTTCCGTTAACGCTATTGTAACGATTAAAGGTGGGACTTCCGCGAAATCTGAATTTTTGTGGAAATGCAAGGCGTTGCACGTTTCGCCATTTTCGCTTTTTTGTTGTTTTTCTTATTTGTTGATTTTTCAAAATTCTGTTTGACCAAATATCTCTATTTACGCTATTACAACGATTAAAGGCGGAACTTCCGCGAAATCTGCATTATTGTGGGAAAGCAGGGCGTTTCAGTGTCCTGGCTGTGGAGGCACTCGGCAAAGAATGCTACGCAATAAATGTCCCCCTTGCCGATGTTCTTGGAACAAAATTCTTCTGTTGTAGAACGTCAATCCAGCGACGCCTGGTCTTCGTGTCGCGTTCACTGTGCGAAAAGCGGGGCATTGCCAAACGCCGCACACATGGACAGTCTGTGTGAAGTTGCGGCCAGTGAGGCTTGCATGGCGATTCGCCCCACACCTTGAGGTCCCGATCGCAGCTGGTACATCCGACAACAGTGCAAGTTTTCCCCTGTGAGTTCCACATTTTCTGACTGCGCACTTCTCTGAGCACCATGAGAGCGTACGGTGGAAACCGAAACCGCCGCGTGAGAAAGGCCAGTCATGGCGGGTGTAGCACTAGCGTCACCTGTTGAAAGTCATCCCAACTGCTCGCTGTAAACGGACCAGCTGCGCTCTTTCCCTTATTACGGCTGTTGAATTCTGTGACCAGGCCTCTGTTCCAGCCTGTTCTTGATAAAGTTTCATCTGTGTATCTATTATGTGCCAAGAGTGCGTTCCCAATCACATTGTTGTTATTTCGCTGCATCTCAGAGTAAAGACAGCTTGCAAGGAACAAAAAGATACTAATTGATGCGTGACTAATGTAGCTCGCACTTTACAGGCTGCTTCTGTTTATGTTTTATAAATTAGCTTGCCTTTTATCCGACCGATTCTAAAGTGCACTGAAAAGTTCATTTTTGACTCGAAACTTAAAGGATCCTGGATAAAAAATGTAGTATAACACGAAAAACGTTTATTTGCTGGTGCGCCATGATTCCTGTTTGTCGTATGACCAACAAAGTGTTTATCGAGTTCTCAACCTGTGACGTGCAGAGATACTGCACACCACGCAGCATTCTCACCTCGTTTGCCGTTAAATATTTCAATGCTAAAATAACTATGACGTCATTGGAATACGCCACTCAGTTGATAAGAGCTACCGAGTTAGCATACCTGCAACGTTGCGTCAACCGTTCGCTACCATTTCGCACGATGCCATCGTGCACCGCTTATGCAATCCGTGGCTTTTGGACATGGATGTTCCACGTAAGGCTTTCCTCAAACACACGTTCTACGCCATTTCCTCCAACAGTGTGCGTTCACGCTTGATTCGACTTTTGAAAAACAAAACTTCATATGGTTGCAAGAATAATCGCTATCTTCATTACGCTTCATTGGTGCACCAAATTTGCTCGTTTTTATTAAACGTTTATTTCTCTCTCTCTCTCATTGGTGCATGGCATGGCGTCACCGGTCGTGCTCTGAGGACCATCAATGCAGAGGTTTGGAAGCCGCGGTAATCCTGCAGGGGAATGAATTAGTCAAAAGACCTACTTGCCAAAAGGGCGTTGAGGAGAGACATATGTATACCATGTTATTGTATAAGGCAACGTTCCGTCCTCTTTTTTCTCCTATTGAACACCTGTTGTGTCACTATTCCCGATTCACAACGCCTAGGCAGCTACTCTCAAAGCTCTAATTTACAGCACAGACTATTGTGGGTCACAGGCGTTGGCCGCCGAAGTCCCAAAACGCTACGAATACCTTACTTTGCTTTTTGAAGCACACCTGAACGCTTGAAGAGACGTTGCAGGCGTGCAGGGTGAGGCATCCTTCGTTCATTTTGTTTCATTTCATTTACTTCCACCTTAAAGGCGAGAGGGCATACATAGGGGGAGGGGGAGGGGGGGGGGTACAAACAGGGGTAACACTTTCACGGCCACTACTTGGTGCCGAAGGTAAGGTATACCCTTGCTATTTTCACGGCCACCACTCGGTGCCGAAGGTAAGGCTTTTTCACGGCCCCAAATCGGTGCCGAAGGTAACACTGCATACACCCTGGGTACTTTTACGGCCACAAATCGCTGCCGAAGGTAAAACTATACCCCATCTACTTTCACGGCCCCAACTCGGTGTCTACTTTCACGACTCCATCTCGGTGCCGAAGGTAAGGCTTATACTGTTACGGCTTTCACGGCCCCAACTAGGTGCCGAAGGTAAGGCTATTCAATCGCTATTATATTCCCTTGCTATTTTCACGGCTCCGAATCGGTGACGAAGGTAAAATTTCTATTTTCGCGAGAACTCGTTGCCGTAGGTAAGGCTATAACCTTCCTATTTTCGCGGCCCCAACTCGCTGCCGCAGGCTATAACCTTCCTATTTTCACAACCCCCAACTCGCTGCCATAGGTAAGGCAATAATACCGTTGCTACCTTTACGGTCACAAATAAGTGTCGGAGGTAAAACTATACTTTCACGGCCATAATTCGGTTCCATACATAAGGCTGTACAGTAAATCCCGCTTATATCGAACACGGGTATATTGAATTATTGCCTATATTGAACCCTTGTATAATTCCGGTAAAAATTACATGCATTTAAATCTTTTCATATCGAACGCGATTTTGCTCACAATGGATATATCGAACTCTTCCGCGCGGGATTTTTGCTCTCCTTAGGCATGTGGCAGGCTTTTCCGCAATACATCGGCGCGCAGTGGTGATGCGGGTGTCGCTTGCGACTCCCGCACGAGACCGGGCGCGTCCAAACCGGCCGCGGCCAGGCCGTGGCAGAATGGACCAGGTCCACGCATGCATGCCGTTGGAGCTGAAAGCGATACATTGGGCGCTGCGGGCTTCGGTGTCACGGAACTTCAAGTCCGCGCCATTCGCTGCGCGCACTTCTTGCTCGGTTCGCTGGGTTCACCGTTATTCGCTTGTATCCATGCTTGTCTCAGCTCTGTCGAAGACGCCGAGGACCCCGTACCGCTTCCGAGCACGAGCGAAGCCGTCGCTGCCGTGGCCCTGCTACGCCGATACTGCAGTGCCATTAAGGGCAGCGGTGTTGTGCTTGTCGACTGTTTAGATACCGTGGAGCAAGCAGTCACCAGCCACGCGTTGCGCTTCAAGAAGCAGGCTGCACTCACGCAGTTCTTCCGCCCCAATAAATGATTGTTTTCTTTCCGAGAAATTGTCGTATCAATAGTGAACTGCAGAGTGGTAAGAGCTCAGCGTTAGGTCGTGACTTGATCCGCCGGCCAGATTACCCTCATTTAAGGTTTTTTTGCTTCGCTTTCTATATCGAATTTTTGCTATATCGAACTATTTTACAATACTCGCACTGTTCAATATAAGCGGGCTTTACTGTATACCTTTTCCACTATGGCGTCCATGACATGGTGCCGTGTATATACCCTTGTCCCTCTCAGGGGAATGACCTGGTGCCACATGTAAGGTTATACCTTTTCTAGTTTCACGGACCTAATTCGGTGCCGTAGGTGAAGCCTTGCAAGTTTTACAGGCCGTACGCAAGGCTTGTACCCTTCTCACTTTCATAAACATAACTTGGCGCGTAGGTAGGGCTATACCCTTACCACTTTCACGGACATAAAACTGGTAGGTAGAGCTATACGCTTACCACTTTCCCGTACATAACTTGGTGCTGTACGTAAGGCTGTGCACTTATCACTTTCACAGACATAACTAGGTGCTGTACGTAAGACTAGTGCCATACGAAAGGCTCTACCCTTACCACTTTCACGGACATAATTCGGTGTCTGCCGTATGTAAGGTCCTTACCACTTTCACGGACAAAAATTGTGGTGCCGTACGTGCACGAGGTTATACCCTTACCACTTTCACGGACATAACTCGGTGCCGTACGTAAGGACGATCATAACTTGGTACCGTAGGCAAGGCTATATCCTTGATGCTTTCACTGTCATGAATTGGTGCCGCAGGTAAGGCTTATACGCTTCCAACTTTCGCGGCCATGACTCGGTGCCGTGCCCTTACATTCGCCCGTTCTGTCGGTTTACCTGCTTAGTTTTATGCCCTTTCTTTTTGTCATCAATGGTTTAGTGTGTGTACTTACCATTCCCTCTCCCTGTTTTTTTTTTCTTTTTTTTTACATCCTCAGCTGTACAGCTCCCTCACCCGACTCGCCTTCTACCGAGCTCATTAACAACTGTTTGATTCCTTCTTCTTGCCCGACTGTCCATCCTTCTGGCTTTTGTCATGCATTAGTTTCGTGTTTTCACGCACGGAACCTGCCCATGCACCAATACGTACATTAAAGGGACGCTAAAGGCTGAATAACAGAAAGATGACGTGTCCTGTAGCCCTCCTGGCTTTTGTTGGACGGCAGACAGCGTCTTCTTTGCTCAGAAATAAATCATTGAAGCTGGTGTTTTTCTCTGCCATTTTCCTTCGATTTTTTTTCGTGAAGTTTCAGAACACGTCGCTCCACCGTCACCGTCTTCGTGAAAGCGTGTTCTTGTTGGCTTGCACTTTTGTCACAAAGACTGGAAGCCAATGAGCAAGGGTCTTTTTAACGACATTTTGGTGTGGTGGCGCCCAAACAAAGTTCGCTACCAAATCCCGTTGTTGATGGGCGGGGCTCGATGATCCCGGCAAATGTGCCGGAGGTGCCTCCGCGTGGGCGCACGTGTAGAAAATACACGAGCAATTGCACGGCTGGACTCGACTCTCCTCCTCTCGGGCTCCCCTAGCCCAGTGAAATCGAAACTGAAGCAAGAAACCACCTGGGCTGAGGCATTATATTTTACAATGTTTGCTAGCTGAGGCCTGTGTCTTAAAAAGCGCATGGCGAGCTAAAATTTTCACATTTATTCCTTTTGCTTTTACATGTCCCTGCTTCAGTGTTTGTTCCACCTGTATACGCTTAGGCTATCTCCACCAATCCAGGGGTTTGTAGGCTAAGGGGAAATTAAGGTTTAAGGGTAGTTGTATGGATAAACTAGATTAGTTTTATTCTTAATATGTCCTAACTCACGTAAATTTTAATACATATACCTTAATTTATTTCCTATGAATATATCTTAATTCGACCAACTCCACCTTAATCCAACATAAACTATCCTAGTCCACCTCAATCCACACTAGTCCACCTTAAACGGGTCCTGAAATACCTTCCGCCGATGCATGGATGTACATCTACCCAAATAAAGCAATGTATTTGCAATCTCCTCCCGCAAGAATTTTGTTAAAGCGATGAGTATTAGCTGAGAAATCGTAAATCAAAAACCGCGCATTATCGCCGCTTCGAGTTTCCTCCTCCTTTCGACTTACTCTCCGCTGTTGACGGCGAGCGAGCCTTGCCTCCCATGATGCTGCGCTCCGCAGCGGTGACGTACTTCCGCTATTGCGCTGATCAGACTGTCGTCTGCTACGGGCAAGCTTTGTTGACACCATGAATCCCGCACTCCGCCGCTCAAGGCTGGAAAAGCGAACGAAAAATCTGGCCGCATGCATGCGGCGGCCTCGTTTTGCCCTTTCGCGGTGTACGTTGCTGGCGGCCCATGACTTTTTATCGGCGGCGAACTCGCAGCCGCACGGGGAGGGTCGTGCGTTCTGAAGTCCCTCGATCGGCGTTTATCGAGGGACTTAGTGCGCTCGTTCCCTTGATGCACCGCGCACTGTTTATCCAAAAAGCGCCGTATCAGATGTGGCCCCGCTGGTGCCGGGTCTTATTTTGCGGCGGTGGTAATTCCTGCCGGCGGCATGTGAAAAAGTAGTATTAAACCGATACAGAACCCGTGCACAAAACACTTCAATCATGTGACCAGTTCAGCTTGGGGCGACGCGTGGTGGAGGGCGGCAACGTTGGCAAAACCTTCTCCGCCGCGGCTCTGAGCTTTCTAGCGCTGGAGCGAGCGCCATTTCTTTGAGAATCTCAAACATAGGTTGCATTGGCAACAAGGAACAAACCGCTTAGAAGTCAGTTGCGGTTCCGTGATCCCGGTTCAGCTCGGGGCCCCACCTCGCGACATGTGGGCACTGCAGGCGTATCATTCATTCCCATTGGGAAGTGCGAGATGCGTTTGGCATTACAGGAGGCGATGGTGTGTGTGTTGTGGAAGCCTTTGTTTCGCGATGAAATGCGCCGCTGTGCTTCTGCGGGTGGATAGTGCTTCCCATGGTCTGGATTATCTTTCTCGAGCGACGTACGACTCAACCTCGCATGGGGTATGTGCAGTGTGCGTGGCTAAAAGCCATCGGCTTGTGCGCCAGAGTTAAGTGACTTGCTGTTCGTCCCCGCAAAGCGCGTGCGAGGTGAGTACCGAATTTACGAGGGGCAGGAGGCAACCCATCCTCTGTCAATCGTGGTTCAGACTTTCAACGCATGTTGTGACGTTGTGTTCGTTAGAAACGCATCTCTGGATTGTTTTGAAGTTGAATAAAATGTATGCGTCAAACCCGGGCATTCGGCTCAGGGCGTTCTCTGCGATTGCACGAAAGAAGTGCCGCGGGGCTTCAACGCTTTCTTTATGGAACATACTCAGGTAACAGAATATCAATGTCGTGTTATAGCCGTGTTGCATTCAATACGAAGGGTTAAGCGTTTGTTTACACTTGTTTCGTTTGTCGTAAAATGTCCAAGCACTCCGACCGACACTCCCCTGGCAGATCAGCCGGCGAGCCGACGCTGAGCAGACGACTCATCTCTTTGCCGGAAGTGCTTGAAAAAGCCGCCCAATAGCAGGATGTCTAGCTCATGACGAACATCTGGGAATCGATGATGTAGACATGTGAAGATGGCGGCGTCCAAAAACACGAAGGAAAGGGTGAGAAAAAAACGACAAACTTTGCAACAAAAGTGTGAGCTTTCCGCTGCGCGTAAAAGAGTAATACTTGGTACAGAGGACGTTGACGACCCAATCTAACGGTTGCGCTAGTTCATTTAGTGTGCTCAAAATGCCTTTCAGGGCCCCTTTAATTCAAACAAATATATCATCCATTCTGACCACTCCAATTCATCTCCATATCTATCTCGATGTGCATTAGTCCGTCCTAGTTTACCCTTCATCTAGACTGATCCATTTTAAAGGGGCCATGCAGACAAAATGCAAGTTTCGTTTATTCGAAAGATTGCCTGGTTAGAATAACACTGACACCACTTTTAACGCAAACTTCACTAAAGTAAGCTATATAATTAGGGGAAAAAAGAGTGTCCATGTGACCCACTAGACTCGGGAATAAGTTAAGAACGGCAATAGCGCATGCACGGTATCAGTCCGCCTTAGCGACGGAACCGAGATGTCAATGGGCGCGCGCGTTTTGTAAGGAGATTGCTATGAATCTGTGATATCGTCTGCCTTTTCTCATGTAGTTTAAGGCCGAAAATTCCCGGAAACGGCTCATGCCATGTTCTAAATATTCCCACTAACGCACTGCTATGAGTTTTAATGGGCAGCTGTGCGATTGGCTGCGGCCGGCAAAGTCCAATGCAAATTAAACGGGTTTGTTGGCTTATAACATGTGTGGAGACTTATTGAGCAAAACGTTAGCCAGTGAGCGCGATACCAATAACGTGGTCTGCCGTTCAAACTCGGAAGCTGTGCTCGTATACAGGGCACGGCGCCGTATAATTGCTTTATCCACAACGTAATCGTGGTTTCCACCTTGTCTGATATTTTTAGGTGTAAGCCAAATCGTATACAGACTTAGGAATGACACACCCATTGTTCATTACTGCATTTCTGTCCCTATAAAAAGTCAGTACGGAGAGGAGCTAGTTGTCCAATCATTTCAGCAGATGCGCCTCCATAACATTTTTCCGGCATATCACATACGCCTGCACACACACGCCCGCACACGCACACACGCGGGCAAGCACGCACACACACATTCACACACGCGCATACGCACTCACACGCATGCACGCATGCTAGTCACGTGTACGGTAAAAATACTGTAACACTATGTTTGTTCAGACATGGAGGGATATTTACAGTACATTTCCTAAATCCATATCTTCCCAATATTCAGATATGCGTTATAGTAAAAATGCACTCAAGAGGCGGAGTAGGAGGATAAAACTCTATTTAACAGTAAAATCGAATTGGTTAGTGGACGGGGTTCTCCAGATCTGACCAGGACAAAAGAGCAAGAGTAATTTTTTTCAATTCATGGAACGCCATCCCGAGTAGGCCAGGATTTGTTCTTTACGCCTGAAGGGGAAAGAGCTTGTTGGACATATCCATCGGTTTCGATCCAATGTTATACAGGAAACCGGCACGCATACTATTTATTGCGTTCAATTAGCGAGTATATGTCAATCCTTCAACACCGTAATCGTCATAACCGCGGGTTGAGAGTCAGTTCATTATGATAACAATGGTTACGATAGAAATTCGGGGCACAAAAGCCACCTTCGAGTACTTTGTACAACGTTGTCTGCGCCGTTTCACGGTGGCATAGCACAAACCTTCTCATTGTGTTGGCATGTGAATAAACAACGCACGCTGCGGATATACACCTTCTTGCACGCAGCCATAACGAAAGTCAATTTCTGAATAAGGGAATGTATGCCATACAGCCTGAACAAAATACCCACACGAACTTTGTGAGCCTCCCAAACATCCACAAACCTCCTGATGAGACGTTTATGACGGTACAGAAAAATTAAAGCGTTGGTCTCAGAAAAAACATTTATCTGATACAAGCCAACAACAAAGAAAGAAATAGAAGACAGCCGTTTTATTTGCTGATGTGCGATGCGCGTGAGGGGCCCGCTACTAAGTGGGTAGCATTAGAGACTGTTGAACCTTCCTAAGAGCATCTTAAAAATACTTTAGGGAAGCCTACGCATAGGCGGATCCAAGGGGAAGGGGGGGGGGGGGGTATAGGCCTCCCCTTAATTTTGGAATTTATACCCCCAAGAAGAGAACCCCTTAGGCCGTAGAATAAGCCTTTTGGTTGATTATTTTTCTATTCTTGTATATTTGTTTTTACAAAATGTCTAAAAAAAAACATGGCTCCAATCCACGCTGTGAAGGTGGTTGGAAAGCAAAGATTTAAACGACACCCACAACAATTGCCCGTGCGACGTCACTTGAATTCACACACGTGGCTCTACAAAGAGTGAAAGCAGAGATTCTGCCATCCGTTACCCAGAATTCGCGGGGACGGCGTCCCGAATGAAGCAGCAGCGTCGGCCACGGCCGGGCTAGGGCGGCGGACGCCGCCGCTGTAGCCCGGCCATGAGTCGGGAGAAAGAAAATGGAGAGGAGCGTCTTTCGAAGGGTGAGGAGACACCGGAACCTAGCCATCCTGATATACTAGCTTGGGGCTACACCACCGCGCGACACAAGCGCAGACACCGAAACAATTCTGCATGTGAGCTTAGTGATTCCCATTTATACCGATTTAAACTAGTTAGTTTAGTAATTTTGAGAATTGTGGGAAAGCTGAGGGAACTTTTATAGTCGCTATTTATCAGAAACAGTTGCTACTTTCGGCTTTTGTAATATCTCTTAAAAACACAACCGAATTGGTATTCACCAGTTTAGAAAACGGAGCCCCATTTGTGGCAAGCAGTGCGCAAAAAATAGCGTTTCTCCAGCGGCCATATGCCTGCATGTGGTTTCTACATTTTGTTTTCCCGCCCTGAAAACCAATCCTTAACGTATCTTTGCCATACGACCACTCAATTCCTACGGGTATGGGTTACCCAGGAAGTTTAGCCATGCGAAGGAAGCGCGCAATGGACGCGGAGCACGCCAGAACAGGCCAAAACCAACCGTCGCTAAAGCAGACGCCAAAGCTGTCCCTACAACGCCGCCGCCGGTGAGCACTTCCGGACGGGGAACGCTGGGTAAATTCGCCGCGCGCAATCTACAGTGTGCTCCGTGAGTGATATCAACCCTCCGCCCCGCACCAGCCTCAAGGCGCTGCTCTTCCTGAGAGGCCCTGACCTGACGACAGTATGGGACTCCCGGAGCCTTCTCCACTACCTCGAGGCCACGAGGCTGAACCAACGCCTCTAACCACCCTGGACAGAACCGTTTCAACTATTTTTCAGCTACTTTTCTTTTTTTCTCGCCTTTTCAACTACTTCTCATTCTTTTCTTTCCTTTCTCGCCCTATCACACGTGCTCCCACCTTTACCCCTCCCCATCACCAAGTTGAATGCAGGTGTGCCTAGAGCCACTAGAGCCACTAGCCACTATTTAGTGACTCTAGGTGTGTCCTTATATGGGTACAATAATATCCTTGGGTGAACTTTCTATTTCTTATTTCTGGATAAAATAATTTACTACTACTACTACATAGAAGCACCAGTGCGTACTGCATGCTCTATGCCGGTTATGTCCGGCGCGTTGAGCAATTACACTGGCTAACTGGCATAAGCGAATAAGCAACATTGTCTTCTGTGACTCTGTCTAGCATACCCAATGTTTCACGAAACGATTGTTATCAACCGTAACAAACATTATCCGTTCGAAAACAAAGCGAGGCATGGACAGCGGTCCTGAGCGGTATGGTGGCGCCATCTAGGAGGACTGACAGCAAACAAGGCGTTCTGCCGTTCGCTGCAGCCCTAGTCCGCATTTTTACGTTCGCTTTAGTACTTGCCCTGGTTACATCATCGCAGACGTCACGAAACATACGGTGCAGCGGGAGTATCGAAATATTGTCTATTTTCTCAGTGAATAATACAAGTGCTGGGGGCAAAAAAAAAGCAACTCTTCCGAATAAAACAAACCTGTATTTTGTCTGCATGGCCCCTTTAAACCTTATCTTTTTAATCCTGTTTAACATACTAAAATCCTTATTAATTTACCCCAACCTGTATCATTCTACCTTAAAGGGACACTGAAGTGAATTTGTCAAGCTCCCGTTTTCGCTTGCACTGCGTAGACTGGCTCAAATTAGCACACTTTTCATCGTTTATCCGGTTGACAAATCGGTAATTATTTTACAAAGCGCGAAAGAAGAAAAACTACCATGCGCGGTTTGCGGCGGCCGCATCAACTAAAGCTGTGACGTTGGGAGGAGCGGGCACCGTGATTGGACGATGCCCAAGGTGAGCAATCAAACAAGTTTCGGTTTCGGTTTCGGTTCTGTAAAACACAACCGGTGGCGTTGTTGGATGGGCATCCTCAATAACTCAGTAATCATCGTACCGCGCTTCTACCATGTTGTCAGCTGTAAAAATGCATAAAGATAAGCCTCCCAGGACGGCTTGGAATCGTAGCATTCACTAGCCGAGGCCTACGCAGTGCATGGACGCACTCCGCGTACCCGCAGACGCCCAAATGTCATGCGCTTTTCCCCCATATTTGGAGCTTGCCTCACTCATGCCTCTACCGTAAAAAGCGTGTTCGCACCAGGCCAAGTGTCTGTTCATTCTGGCCTGTGCCCAATGCCCGCAAGCAGTCGGTGCTTATGGCAACAGCACGCCAACGAGAACTCGCTAGCGCGCCAGTGCCAGCCTGCGCGCGTTCTGTGAACTATTTCGTGGAGCCATGAACGTTGCGGCCCAAAAAAAGGTGAACTCAATGTAGAAAACATAGGCAGAAAACAAAACAGTTAACTAAAAAAAAGAAAAAAAAAGCACGTACCCGCGGGGACTCGAACTCGTGACTTGCAAAACACTCGCGGCAACATACCTAGCGTCCCAGACCACTCGGCCACGGAACTTTTTTTTTTCTTTATTACCGGTTTCAGACATCACAAAAACGTGCTACAGATAAAAAACGCTAGCTTTGCCTAAGCCAGCGTATTATGTCTAAAAACGGGGCATAGACAACACTTTCTCTACTTCCTGCAGCCACTCGGGTGTACAAGGTTGACCCTTCCACATTTCTACAATGCGATGAACGCTTTCACAGAAATACTGCCTCGCGGGCCGTTCATCAACGTCCGAGTAACGAGCTGCCAATCGAGACCTCCATATTCCGTGGAGGACCAGCAACATCAATAGGTCGTAAGGCACTCCATTATCGTTCTCAACTGCCAGAAACCGTATACCATGAGGATCCAAGGGAAGTTCCTTTTTCAAAGTTCTCTGAAGTACATCAAACAAAAACACCGCATCCCAACAGTCCAAAATACATGTTCAACAGTTTCCGGCTTCTTGCATAGCCAGCAGTCTGCTCCCCAGGGCACGAACAAACCCTTCTCAAGCATCCACGTTTTAACCGGGAGCACACCAACATGAAGCTTAAAGGGGCCCTGAAAGGCATTTTGAGCACACTAAATGAACTAGCGCAATCGCTAGATTGGGTCGCCAACGTCACCTGTGCCAAGTATTACTCTTTTACGCGCAGCGGAAAGCTCACACTTTTGTTGCAAAGTTTGTCGCTTTTTTCTCACCCTTTCCTTCGTGTTTTTGGACGCCGCCATCTTCACATGTCTACATCATCGATTCCCAGATGTTCGTCATGAGCTAGACATCCTGCTATTGGGCGGCTTTTTCACGCACTTCCGGCAAAGAGATGAGTCGTCTGCTCAGCGTCGGCTCGCCGGCTGATCTGCCAGCGGAGTGCCGGAGTGCTTTGACATTTTACGACAAACGAAACAAGTGTAAACAAACGCTTAACCGTTTGTATTGAATGCAACACGGCCATAACACGACGTGGATTTTATCTTACGTGAGTACGTACCATAAAGAAAGTCCCGTGGCACTTTGGTGCAATCGCAGAGAACGCCCTGAGCCGAATGCCCGGGTTTGACGCGTACATTTTATTCAACTTCAAAACAATCCAGAGATGCGTTTCGAACGAACGCAACGTCACAACATGCGTTGCAAGTCTGAACCGCGATTGACAGACGACGAGTTGCCTCCTCATGCCCGTCGTAAATACGGCACTCACCTCACACCCGGTTTGCGCGGACGAGCAGCAAGTCACAACTCTGGCGCGCAAGCGAGAAGGCTTTTAGCCAGGCACACTGCACATACCCCATGCGAGGTTGAGTGGTACGTAGTTCGAGAAAGATAATCCAGACCATGGGAAGCACTATCCACCCGCAGAAGTACAATGTCGCATTTCATCGCGAAACGAACGCGTCCACAACACACAGGAGGCGATGCACACACACACACACACAGCTTCGGTCGCTGCATTGGCTTAGCTGCAAGCTTCGTTCGGACAATCAGCGATGCTACGACGATACAGAGCTGCGTGAGGACGACGTGCTAACCACTTCACGTATTTAAAAACACAGGGGCAAAGAACTAGGTTCATCGGAAGCAAAAAATCTTTCCGCCATTATAGTGCCTGAAATATACTGGCTAGTGTGCCGAGGGCGGGCTCCAGGCGGGCGCCGGGAGCGATGTACGCGGCCGTCTGCCGCTTGGGGCGCTGCCGTGCGGGAGTGTGCGCGTTCATCCGGCCCGAGCAGATCGCGCGGTTACCTCCGAGCTGCGTAGCAGACGGCAGCGGCAGAACTTTTCATTCCCGCTTGCGACGAAAGCGAGCGAAAGCGACGGGAATTCTGTCGCGCAACCAAAATTTGTCCCGACCATTCGACAAAAACGATCGTCGCGCGACAAAGCGACGGAATTCCTGCCGCTCTCACTCGCTTTCGTCGCAAGTGCGAACGGGCCTTTATGCGCAATCTCCGCCCCACATAAAACAAGCTCTTGCTTGTCGCCTGAGCATACGGTTGATATCTGACTACGTTACACTGTGCTTGCCAGTGTATTTAAACGATGTCACTAGGTTTAAAACGTACGCGCTCGGCGTGCAGCTTTGTAAACGCAAGCGGTTTCACATACGCACGCTATTTTGCTGCTAATAGAGTTTTAGTACAGCGTTTGTGGCCTTTGCATACGCTAAACGCTAACTTTTTGCGTCCCGCTACGTGACACCGCGATGGGAGTTTTAGTAGAGCGTCTCATCAGTTTTGCGTAGCGACACACTAATGCATACGGCGCCATCTGTCAAATGTTTTCCGAAATGTCTCGCCGGCTGATCTGCTAGCGGAGTGCCGGAGTGTTTGGACATTTTACGACTATCCAAACAAGTGCAAACAAACGCTTTCCCGTCAGTGTTGAATGCAACACATGGGTGCAGCTTGTCAGAACACGGGTTCTCGCTGATCGAGTGCAGCGTTGGTTTGCTCTTCGCCTTCACGTTCATCGCCGCTGATAAAGCGATCCGATCCGGCGCGTTTTGTGCACGGGTTCTGTGTCGGTTGAAAATGTCTTTTTTCACATGCCGCCGGTAGTAGGAATTACAACCACCGCAAAATAACACCCGGCACCAGCGGGGCCACATCTGAGACCGCGCTTTTTGGATAAACAGTGCGCGGTGCACCAAAGGGAACGAGCGCACGATTCTTTCCACGCGGCTGCGAGTTCGCCGCCGATACCAACTGCAGCCCTGCAGCTACGTACACCGCGAAAGGGCAAGGCCAGGCCGCACACATGCGGCCAGGTCATTCGTTCGCTTTTCCAGCCTGTCTCCATGGTGTCTACAGAGATGAAAAAGCCGAAAGAGCTGGCCCGTAGCAGACGGCAGTCTGTGGGAGCGCAATAGCGGAAGTACGTCACCGCTGAGGAGCGGAGCATCATGGGAGGGGAGGCCAACAGCGAAGAAACAGTTGAAAGGAGGAGGAAATACGGCGCGACGATAATTCGCGGTTTTTGATTTACGATTTCTCAGCTAATACTCATCGCTTTAACAAAATTCTTGCAGGAGGAGATTGCTAATACATTGCTTTATTTGGTTACATGTACATCCATGCATCGGCGGAAGGCATTTCAGGACCCCTTTAAAGAAAAACGTTTTAACACCCGGCGGAACAACCATTGCTTTTACACGTTTCAAAACATTTTGTCCTGGTCCACTTCGAAACATGGATCTGTATAGTGGCACAGGAAAGCAGACTTCAACGAGATCTTTGTACAACTTCTTCTTCGACACTGAAGTCAAATACTCCATGGAAAAACGCGAACATACAAATTGTGTTGCCTGTACGACTTCCTTTAGATATCCGTGAAGTCCTCCGGTATAACACAAAGATGACGTAATAACAAACTGAGGCAGAAATCTACCTAACCTAACCTGAATTACAGTGCGAAACAGGGGGTCCTTTACCTCACGCAAAAAATAAAATCTATTGACTACTTGTCGCAGGAAAAGATGCGATAGTGACAAACCACCATCACGCACACGTCTGAAAAGATTAGTTCTACTCGTCCGTTCCCAGGTCGAGCCCCAGATAAAAACAGCACATACACGATGTAACCTTTGTACATTTGCACGCGAACAATGAATAACTTGCAAAACGTACCACAGTTTAGCGAACAGAAACACATTACACACCGTCGCCCGTGCAAACACAGACAACGTTTTACCCTTTCCCTCCCACTTTTCCGCTTTCTCTCGCAACGCCGTTGTCTGGCTTCGCCAGTACGGCTCGCTGTCGCGGTAATTTTCCAGCGGGGCACCTAGGTACTTCGCAGGCGTAACTTGCCAGCTGACACCTTCAAACACACTGGGTGTCCAGTCCCAGCACCCGTGCCAGAACCCCAGACACTTTTTCCAATTTACGGAACTTCCAGTATATTCACAAAAGGAATTAAGTATTTTAATGGCACTTCTGATACTATCTCTATCACGGCACAAAAAAGCAATGTCGTCCGCATAGGCAAGTACACGGACTTCACATGCCTGCAACCGAAAGCCATGAATACTGTGTTGTTATTTACGCTTGCGCAGAGGGCCTCAATGTATAAACAAAAAAGTAAAGGCGAAAGCGGGCACCCTTGGCGAACCGAACGTGTGACCTTGATTGGACGACACACCGACTTGTTAATAACCAAACTTGTCGAACACCCTTTATAAGCCATTTGTACACCCCCCGCTATTATTCTCCCCAAGTTTACTTGTTCCAAGATGCTGAAGAGCATTTCATGAGAGACTTTATCAAAGGCCTTCTCGAGGTCTATTTGGAGCATGGCTACAATTAAGTCCATGCTGTCACAACATTCTAGGATGCTTCTCGCTGCGTGTATATTACTTGTTATAGATCTTCCTTTTGTACCACATGTTTGGTGCTCCCCCACTATATCTGTTATCACCATCTGTAACCTCCCTGCTAGAATTTTCATTAATATTTTATAATCGACGTTAGTTAACGTGATTGGCCTATACGCTGTGACCTTCTTTAGTTCATCCCTGTCATCTGTTTTAGGTGGAACGGGCTCCGCCGACCTTGGTAATATAAGGTATATATTGTACAACAAGTTTACACTTTTATTTAGTTTTGGCGTTTCAAGCAGCTTAGGTTTGGCGTTTCAAGCAGCACGAGTGCAATACAACAAATAGTCATTTGTTGTATTGCGCTCGTGCAGTAAGCGTCCCCCGAGTTTCCACAATATCTCACGTCTAGCAATTGCATTTCGTAGACTGAAAAGCGTTCGCAGATGCGTAGTCGTGCTGCTGACCGCTGTGCTTGTTCGCCCAGCGCAAAAAAGTGCTTCCCGCACTTTATTTTTACGCTGTACGGTAAAAATATCAGTTGATTTTATTTCCTTAATACCTATATTGACTTCGCTGACTCTTCTCCCGCCTTCAAGAGGCCTTATATTTTCCTACTGGCGTACCAGTCAGCGAAGCGTCGCATGTGCGCTTGTGCAGCGCTTGTGTGAAGCGACCTTGACTTGGAGCTAGATACAGTGTACAAACTAACCAAGTAAAGAAAGGCCCATTCTTCCATTCAAACGTGTCCTGGCTTCGTTTCAACTGAGCGAACGAATTGCGACGACCCGTCGGCGGCCGGCGGACGAAACGCTGGGCCGACTGACTCTCTCTGAAGGCCGGGGAGCCGTGCAGTAGCACAGCCCATTGCGAACTCGGCTCCTCGCGACGTCACACGAAAACGCCGCAGAAAATGGGCGAGCGTAAAGAGAGGAGGACAGCATTTTCGAATTAATTTTTCTACTAAATAAAATCGCGTAAACGCGCCCAGAGTGGTCGTAACATGGCCTGGGGACTCCGGACTACAATTTGCGCAAGTAATCCCGCAATGTTTACATATATCACTTCAGTGTCCCTTTAAAGGGACCGCGAAGACAAAATACAGGTTTGGTTTACATTAGACAGACTGTTTTGTCCCGATAACAATGATACCATGCAATTTAATCGCAAACTTCCAAACAAATGATCTACATATAAAAGAAAACATGAAGGCGACTAGCCACTTTCCAGCAAACTTTTCTGTGACGTCACGTGTTTGTGTGATTGGCGGCCGCGGGACTAACGCATATCACTAATACATGTCGGAGGATTGTAGTTCCGCTTGATCTTTGAATTGAATTTCGATTTATTTCATTTTGTTTTAGAACAAGAATGTATACAAGATTTCAGAAGGAGGTCCATACACGTCACTGCAGAATGAAATTTGAAAGCTTTTCAATCCTTGCATTTTTTTAGTTAAAAAACGTCTTTCGTGCTGTAATGTGGCTGAGTGAGGTACTGAAGCATAGTTCTCTCAAATTAAACGAAGATATTTTGTCTTCATGGCCCCTAATCTTAACCCATCTTTAAAGGGGTCATGCAGACAAAGTACAAGTTTGTTTTATACGAAAGATTTGGTGCTTCATAGTGCTCCCAGCAATTGTCCGGCAGCGAACGAGGCTTTAGTCACTAAGAGTTAATCAATGTATGTTAAAATTTGATTCTCCTGCCAAATCGTCTGTTTCTTGAGGGTGCCTCCGATGATGTCACAAAAACAGGTCTTGAAGCAATCCCGAATGCGGCACTAGGCTTTCAGAGGACTACAAGGCCTTGTTTACCGTCAATTCTCCCAGATGGCGCCACCATACCGCAACTGAGAAATTGAACATCAGAAAGGGAAACTTCTACGATAATTCCCAGGGCAGTGCTTTGCTTTTTGAGGCTAGAGCAGGTTGCCTGCTAACTAAGAGTTTTGTGGGGAAGTATTCACAAAATGATGGGGTATGCGTGATCTGCGGAAAAGAAACAGAAACTATGCGTCACGTAGTGTTAGAATGTGAGGGTATCCTTCCAAATCTACATGAAGGGAATATTGGCTTCCAGAAGCCCTAGGATTTAAGGGTATCACAGAGGAAGTTAACTTCAAGGCTGTCGAGGGGACGAAAAGAAGATTAGAATGCTGGTGGACGAAAAGCAGAGAGGGGAATATTGCCTCGAACAGTTACCACCCGTAACAGAAAAAAAAAAAGTATATTGTGCCTAATAAGCTTTTTGTGCCTGCCCTAAGCAGCGCTAGTATTAAACCAAGAGTGTAAAACATTGGTATATTAGTCCTTTTTGGTAAGATGACATGTCATCACCCCGCTTCAAAGGGGAAACCAATAGCAATCATCATCATCATGACCTTTGCCCTTCTTTGTTTTGTTTTTGACCGTATTTGTACCTGGCTTGTTTTTTTTTTTCGCTAGAAAGCACTCGTTTTGTGAAACACGGGGTATACTCGATAAACAGGGTCGCGTAAGACGTGCAGCTATTTAAGCCTAGCGTGCGCAGTACCAACAACAGTGCGCTCTGGTACTTCCATCTTTACGTGTTCTTTCATAACTTCCATATTTATTCCACCATTCTCACTTCTATAAAATCAATATATGCATTACTTTTAAGAGAAAATAGCTCATGCTGCAAGATTATAAGCTCTACATAACTTGCGTTTGCTTTTGCCGGCCTCAGCCAATCGCACAGCTGGGCAGTATGACATCATAGGTTCTGTTGCGGGAAATGAGCTATTTATTCGCGTGGCCATTCCCTTTTTTCCGAATTATAAAGCTTATTTGAAGCTTATTCTAATGAGGCAATCTTTCGAATGAACCAGAAGTTGTGTTTTGTATGATATGGCCCCTTTAACGTATCAATTAGCTCAAACTAATTCCCCTCAAATCCCCACGAGCCTTGTAGTCTAGTTCAACTAATTTTAATATTATCTTACCCTAAACACCCTTTACTGGGTCACTTTATCCTTTTTAAGTCATCCTAGGTATAGCTACAATAATTGACTATAACCCGCCTTACACTGAAATGAATTTGTCAAACTTCTATTTTTGTTTGCATTGCATAGACGGCTCAAATAAACACAACTTTATTCGTTTATCTAGTCGATAAAGCAGCACTTAATTTATACAGCATAAAAAAATACCACACGAAATTTGCCGCGGCCGCAACTACGCGAAAGGACGTGTATTCGCCATGCCTTGTGATTGGACGATGTCCAAAATTTCAAAGCTCATACATATGCACATGCGCGTGTCAATGTGAATTTTTCTTTTGGAAAAAAATTCAGGGAAGCTTGCGCTCAGGCACCAGACTTGAATGGCAAAGCTGTTGAAGGTGAGCATTGCTGGACACATAGTTAAGTTTTAGTATCGTTGTCTACTTGCCTACTTGTGGTGCTAGAAAAAGCAGTCATATGCATCGAAGAGGTCATCATCTTCTTTGTGGCGAGTGGTGAATGCAAAGTTATCCTCAGCATTATAGACTTCCACCAGCTCAACTGGCAGAGCTTGCACTAAGTCGCGCAAGGTTTGAACCATAGCGAAGGTGCAGGATTTCTTTATACGTGAACACTGAAGCACGCACCCCCACGCATTAGTACAAAGGTGGGTCTGGGTGGCGCTTCTCGCAAGGGCCCTCCAAGATTATGTGCGGCAAGGAGTCGAGTATGTGTTTAAAATTGTTTACTTACATCTTACGTTGTTGCTTTTGACTGTAGTAGTAGTCATCGTCATATGCATCGACATCGTCATGTTCCTCATGCCCATGCTCATGCCAAGCATTACATGCGTAGTAGCGTTACAGTGTTAAAAGGTGATTTTTTTGTTTGTTTGTTTGCTAAAGCCACTGCACAAGCCAGGGACTCGGCGGTCGCCGCGAGGCACGTGCTCACGAGCACTCGACATTTTCCCCCTCCTCATAATTTTTGCCAGATTTTTTTTTTTTTTTACTAAAGCCACTGCGGATACCGGGAACGCTCGGCTCTGCTGTTAACACTTTACTAGTATTGGCAACAAGCATACGTGTCGGAATGTAGTTGTTGAGGTTTATTTTTGGAGAGTTGTTCAAACCAGCTTCAGTTCCGTGCAACACGTCCATGGCTTACGACGTTATCTGTGATCACGCATTAGCATTGTTTCAGGAATCATCATTTCCCACTATTCATGCATGTAGTGCTTCAGAAACGGGGCGGGATAAACCACCCAGCACCCATTCTAGCGAGCAAATGTCGTTTCACGCAGTGATGAAGGACCAGCTGAGGCATACGCAGTGCTGAATGCCATCCACTCTACCGGAGAAGCTCAACTGGGAAGCGTTTCTCGTGCTCCTTCGGAGTGTGCCCGTCTCCTCTGGAGTACCCACCGGGTCATAACAGGCGCCATGTGGACACAAGGCCATCAGTTGGCCAATCATAAAACAAACAGCCCCACACCCGGGATTCGATCCCGCTGAGTGCGTAAACACTCGCGTAGTGCTGCAAATCACTGAGCTATAATTTTCTGTATTGTACTGAGTTACAAAAACACACGAGACTTGAAGAAACAACATATATATAAATATATATATACTTCTAAAATGCCTACCCCCATATGTATGTTGTTTATTTCTTGGGGCACTACGAGCTGCTAAGCTGAGCCTTTCTTGTACAGCGCATGTGCAGTAAGCGTCCTCTTAGGCCCCACAAATATCTGATTACTAGCAAATGCGGTTTATCAAACAGCCAAAGCAATTGCAAATGTGAGGTGTGCTAGTTCTGCTACTTCACCCTGCGCAAAAAGTCATTCTCATGCCTTGTTTTTACGCTTTACATCCACTCCAATCTATCTTAGGCCACCTTAACCGACCTTAATCTTGAACCATTTTAAGCCCCCTCAATTAACCTTAACCAATCTTGCGTCCCCCTTACTCTACCGTAACACACCTATCAACACACTTGCTGACCAACCCATTGTGAACTTTCTACCGCACTGGTTTGCTTTCCCTCCCCATAGTGGGCGCTGGGAGTTTTGAGGCTGACATTAAAAATGCACCGTAGGGTAACAGTTTCACTGTAAAATGTTGCTGGTGGACAGTATTCCGTCAAGCAAAACTGCAGGTTATCTCTCTGCGCTGTCTGCCATGTGAGCACACATAACAATCCTGCTAGGAGTGCTTTTCCGTCTGGCAGGAATCTGTAAGTGCGTCATAAGTTGCGGAATGCGCCACAAGCCAGTTAGAAAGGGAAAGCAACCACTGGAGATAAGTTTACTTACAAATGGGCAAGCAAGAAAGAAAATACGTATGAGCATCACCATAGCATTGCCAGCCTTTTCCAAACATGATGCACCCCCTTTGCTAAAGGCACGTTAACCATGTAAGCCATGAGGGTGGGGCCTGGTTACTAGCTAGGGAATAGCGAACATTAACACAGGGACAAAGCTAAAGAAGAAACGAAACAAATGCTAGAAACACACGCTAGGCTGGAAACAAACACTAGTCCAGATGAAATTTCTTGGGGAATTTCGTGCATATGTGACTAACAACTGCCAGTAGTGTTTTGAACACTTGTAATATAATTTATAATGCTGAAACGTGTCAACCTGAACGTAACAACATTTGCAATCTAGCTAGTTTTCGGCTGCGCGTAGGACCTCGGTATATTGAGGTTCAATGTACTATTTTCATCCCCACTGCAAAAGAAAAAATACCTCTGCCTTGTACAGAAAGGTCACCTGCCTCACCACAAAGCATATTTACAACAAGAATCGTTAAGAAAGGGCCCCACCAAAAACATCTTGTTCTCCCTTTCTTCAAGGATCTTCAATGATCACCAGTGCTCCAGTAAGTATTCCCAACAAACATTGCGGCAAAGTATGCAAGAGCTCAGCGTAGTACGCAAATGAGCACACAAATCCTGATACCGCACCGCCCCGGGATATTACTGCACTGATAATTTTTTTTACCGCAGTGGTATCTGCTTGGTAATTTCAGCCAATTTTAACTTTAACGCATTCCACGTACACTATGGGCCAGATGTAAAAAGGGTGTGGTGCATGTTTGGTGGCTTTCTGACTGGGATGGCCAGAGGTGTCTGAGGCTTCAAGAATTACAAAAACACCCGACACCTCGGTTCTTTTGGAAACAACTCAAAGTGTTTCTGCCTCAACAAGCCACCGAATAGACATGGCTTTGACGCAAAAGCTCCCTTCACATCACTGCACAAGCACCTTATACTTGCTAGACAATGAGTGATCACACCACCAGCCATAATGTGGCAAGCCAGAGGCTGCATGCAAGCGTCGAAAGAGTGTAGAAAAAAAGGAGTTTATTGCACAGGTAAGTAGCAAGCGCAGAGCTATTTGGCTTTCTTGCCCTTTGGGAAGGAGTTGACAACCACCGGCGCAGTGCCAGTGCCATGAACTTTGACAGATATCTGCGAGATGTAGTAGAGGGCGACCAGGGAGAAGATGAGGCTGGAAAAAAAGAATAACGACCACACAGGTCAGGACACGGAGGCAATTTAACAGCTTACTATGCATGTGGTTATCCCTTTCAGGCAACGTCTCTATGCTTATACCAATCAGACATTCGTTACACAGGACAAACAACTTACAAGAAAGTACCCTAACATCACTGCATTTCCCTCTATGCAACACTGCCACATAACACCTATTTTTTTTAAAGTATGCCGTACCTAAGTCATGCCTTTGTGCAAGTTACACCCCTACAAACTGCCTTTTCGTTAAGAATTCTACACATCAGTAGCACCATCTGTAATTTTAAAAAAAGTTGCGGCTTGCAAACTAGAAAGTACAGTATGAGTAATTTCCTGATAAAATTTATTACTCTTAAAACACTTGCAGGAACAAACAACTTCCACCAAGAAAGCCAATGTTCGTTCTCAATTAACCTCGTTTAGTTGCCTCACGCCAAAAAAATATACCACAATAGCACCACGCTACCATATCTGGCAAAATTTTCAAGCCTAACACGAACAACGTCCATCTTGTTCACCCACAAAGTCACACCCATTGCTTTTCCCACACAGTAAAATTTAACAACATAAAATATCCATAGTGGCATGACAAAAATTTCTAAGCAATTAAAATAGCCGCTGTTAAATCCAAACATTATAACAACAGCCATTTAGGTCATGCTTCAAAATGTTACGGTGATGTGTGTAGCCAGCTTAGAATAAGCTCCGATTTTGTGGGGATAATTGAACAAAGAAAATGAGAGGTGGGGGTGCGATTATATGATAAAGCTAGACCTGGGGTATGAGGCTTGTTATTATACTGGAGGGCACCAGATTAATTTCGACCACCTAAATAACCTTAACATGTGATGAAATCTCAACACATAGGGATTCTCATAACTTGCTCAATAATAAAATAAAATAGACTGGCTGCCACGGCCGGGATTGAACCCACATCCTTGGGCTCAGCACAAGGCATTAGCAACTAAGCTACCATGTCGGGTCATGGAGAAAATTGGTTAACTGTCAGTGCATAAGTACCCATCATCATTATCATCCCCCAAGAAAACACGCTTGCACGCACACGGCCACACAATGATAGCAACACCTGCTGTGGTCATTTAAGTACAGCGACAGCTGTTGCAGTATCCCTTGTAACCTATCAGAACACTGTCAACACCACTTTGGGTACACCTGTGGTGTTAACTTGCGGAGCCTGTGAGTTGCCTTATTAAGCCCTGTCTGCTCCCGGAAACCCCTTCGAAGACCACGGCACTGTCCTAAAATGTTTCGTCACAGTTTCTCCTAACCCTGTGTTGACCACTGTGAAATCTTCACAGAGTCGTTACGATCCCCTAGAACACCTACCTGATGGCAAGTGAGCATGCTTGTGAAAGCAAAAACCCCTCAGGCAAGGTAAACAGCATGAAGAACCGCAAGAAAGCAGTGAAATGGCATACATGAGCACCAACTACCAGCTGTAAGGTTTACTACATAGGCTTAATTTGGGCCCATAATCCGTGGCGTTTACCTCGTACGTAACAACAACACGTCCAACCCAACACCCACTAACCCCCTGGTATTGACAGTTCTTGTTGTAAAGATTTTGCTTCCTTGGAAGGCTACGAAAAACTGTTCAATACTTATTTACTAGTGATAACGACAGAAAAGTTAAGCAATAAGGAGCGACACAAGGGAGGTGCATCTTAGAACTTTCCAACTCAAATTATAATAAACTAGCCAAAGAAATCCTTGTTTGGTCTTACCAGGTAGTGACACAAACCCTGTGCACAGTTCCAGCGGCTGCCATGGAAACTAGCAAGCAGATGAGCACTGGCAAAGAATAGAAAGTGGATAAGTCACTTTTGCCATTCAAAAGCCCTGGCAGATAAAGATACGGCGGTTGGATACCTACCTTCAGGAATCAGCTTCGTCTGGAAGTTCTTTCCAAAGAAGTGACATTCCAAGTTGGAGACACCCTGAAACCCACACAATGTTAAGGAAACAACGTGCCGGAGAAGTTCTGGCTTTTCCTTGGACATTAGAGCTTTTTCTGCACATGGTGCTGGCATTATGCTAAGCGATTCACTAGTAGGATGGATTGTAATTGGCTGAACTCTCAAAGGTGTTTGCTCTGTGCTCTCTCTCTTACACACACATACACATACAAAAAAAAAATCGAAGGAAAGAAAAGGCAGCCAAATGTGCAGTCAGCTTTACGAATTTTTGGGCTCACAAGACATGACGAAAAGGGCTTTTTCATACATGAATAACGACCTTTGATGATTTAATTTCTACTAGACTTGCTAGTACGTTTTTTCCTGCTTTTTCACTGCAGACACTTTCTTTTGTCACAATGGACCCAACTGGAAGTCAGCCCCTTGCATTTTATAGTTCTTTTTAACTTTCATGAGCACTGCTTGTTTTAATCCTTCCACATGCAGAATAACGCAAGAACTCTTTTTCATGAGCTCAATACTTCCCAAATGGCTCCAAAACCCACGTTCCAGAATATTTCCCACATACTATCTTTTATGGCCTGAGGCGGAATAGAAAACAACTGCCTAGCAATACCAAATTTTCTTGGTCTTTTCTAGAATCAAAATTTGCGGCATTATTTTATCTGCATTCCACAGCCCCAACGACTTCACCTACCAGCATGGCTTAAGTGAACAAAAAAAAAAAGGGAACAGGTCACCAATTTATGGGTTAGACGAGCAAACGAGCGTAAAAATATTGAACTTGAGATGTCGCTCTAAAGCTGTAAAAATCAAGTACAAAGTGCAGCCTTTGTCAAAATTTTCTAGACCACAGCGACAGTGGCCGGAGCTGGCGCATGGCCAAGCACGGGCGCTGCGCTTACTAAAGAGAGCGAGAGGAACTTTCGCTCTTGCTTTCTTGGTGTGACTGGCGCGATAAGCACGGTGCATTCCAGGTTTCTCAGAGAAGGCGCACTTGGTTTCACAAGTCACTTCATGTAGCACTTGTCTCGCTAGCGACACTGCGAAATCAAGAGTGAAAGCACCCTGCGATACCAGCCGACAGCACTAAGCGCAGCGTGCCTGCTCCAGCCACGGTCGCAGTGGCCTAGAATATTTTGGCAAAGGCTGTTCCTGCACGCTTGAATATAGTTGCCTGGGCCTGAAGGCTTTTTATCTGTGTACTCCACATTATATATTTTAATATATCGAACCTTTTATTTCTCACAGGTTCACAATAAAATCCCCAGAATCGTGGGTAGCATATCCTAAATGGAGGACTCGCACCTGCCGTGGTGGCTCTGGCTAAGGCATTTCGCTGCTGAGCACGAGGACGCGGGTTCGTTTCCCGGCCGCGGCGGCCGCTTTTCTGATGGAAGCGAAAAGCAAAAACGCCCGTGTGCACGAGATTTCGGCGCACGATGAAGATCCACAGGTGGTCAAAACTAATCCGAAGCCCTCCACTGCAGCGCGCCTCATCGTCTGCGTTGTGTTGGTGCGTTAAACCCTACAATAAATCAATCAAAAGGAGGACTCGCACCAAATTTTTATGTTCTGTGTCTATTGCTTTTATCGATGCTTAATGGCCCAGTAATCTTGAGGCAGCACTTTGAATACTTGATAATCACATAGAACAGCCTAAAAATCATCGCTTTCGGTTTCCATTGCTTCAAGCCTGGTACGACAGAACCGCACAGTTACCTCCCAGTTTTGTGCAGACATCAAAGTGCTGCGGATGCCAGCAGAGGCAATGTTTTGATTACAATTGAACCTGAGTGGCTGAGCTGCCTGCAGGTGCTGAGGCTTACCATCACAGTGAATATTTGATGATCACTATAAATAGAGTGCAGATGGCGACATTTATTGTGACCCTAGGATACACTCCAAGCTCTTTTCCCACATGAGGGATTTTTTTTTTTTTCGCAAAGTATGATAACAAGTATGCTGCCGTTCAGCGATAAAATTTAAAACGTTCGCGAAAGTAAAATGAAGCCTGTCTCTAAAACATGAAACTTGTGGACACTTAAAAAGTTCCGGATATTTACACGTTCACTTGCAATAAGCATACAGACACCCATATTTCATTTAAAAGGACTACAAACAGCCACACATGATCTTCAATTTATTGATTGTAGGGTTTAACGCGCCGACGCAACGCAGGCGATGAGGCGCGCCGTAGTGGGGAGGGCTCTGGATTAATTTTGACCACCCGGGGATCTTTAACGTGCGCCGAAATCTCGCACACACGGGCGTATTTGCTTTTTCGCCTCCATTAAAAAACCGGCAGCCGTGGCCGGGAAACGAACCCGCGACCTCGTGCTCAGCAGCGCAACGCCTTAGCCACTGAGCCACCGCTGCGGGTTCCTCAATTTATTAATTTTCGTTCGTCGAAATTACAGCGTCCCTCAAAATGTTTCGCATTTTGCTGCCTTACTGAGCATTTTTACGCAAACGGGCACATACGAAAAACTTATACGAGTCGGCCGTTGAATATTGAGCGTTGAATAATGGGCCGTATGTAACCACACAATGACGTCCCATTGCTACTGCGCTCGGGCGCAAGCAGCTTAACTCAAAATGTTTATGGCCGCATAAGTACGAGGGTAAGGATACGGTGAGAATGAGAATGAACAGTATAGATCCAAGGAAGCCGCCTAGAATGGTCATTGGCTGGCTTGATGCCAGGTGAGTCTTGTAAATTTGCATTGCCGCGAAGAGCAGCATGAACAGGCACGACGACAGCACCGCTGACACTCCCGTGGACACGGCTGAAATCGTGAAGGAACCGTTAAGCACGCTTACGTAACAAGAAGGGCTTTCTTTGGTGGCGCAGGACGCCTACACGCTAGAGATGCCACCCAGTCGTTATTACACCCAAAGTTGAGAGTTTCGGACACTTTTTAAACATTTTACAACAGAATAAAGTGCAACTAACCCATTTCGACACTTGCACCTCCTGCTGCGTGTGTACAGATAGTTGCTGTATACTGCTCGAGGCCTTAATCAATGCCTTATCAAATTTTCGCTCTTGAAAACTGCGTGAACCTACATGACACGGTGGCACAAGCACAACCGGCGTTAGCAAAGTGGCCGTACTTGACTTGGATCATAGCCGGAGGCGATTCCTGGATTTGTTTTCATTCTGTCAACAACAATCCTGCACGATCCAGACCGGATTGTAGTCGAATCCAGTCGAGTGTCGTCGCTCTGAAAGTGAACCCGGTGAATTCCTAATGCTGTACAAATCCTGAAGGGAACGTGCCATGAGTACATAATGGAAAAGCACATTCCGTGCTTTTGCAAGAAGCCCCTCCCGTTTTGGTTTCGTTGACTCCGTATCAACATTGACGCTTCAGGTACCGTTTGAGCTGG
Organism: Haemaphysalis longicornis; assembly: GCF_048455015.1. Lineage (NCBI taxonomy): Eukaryota > Metazoa > Arthropoda > Arachnida > Ixodida > Ixodidae > Haemaphysalis > Haemaphysalis longicornis. The sequence goes on along the minus strand of NW_027526295.1, from coordinate 222,387,015 downwards.
CTCGCGTTGCCAAACTGCAATGGTAACTGTCAGGTGATTCGCTGTTTAAGCAGTCACTGCTTGTCAGTCAGCTCACTTATGGAAACTATACCGCCTTTTTATACCGTTTCCCTTCTTTTCAGAACGGCATAACTTAGAGAGACTCACGCAGTCCTGGGGTTTTTCGTTCCCCATTAATGGCTTCATCTCGAAAGGAAGGTGAGTCACACGGGAGCCGCAATCATTTTTGCTTGCTTATGTAGTTGCTTTGCTTGCCATACATAGAAGCTCTTCCCATTACTTCCTGAATAATGCCGCTTCGCTTTAGCAGCATATTTTTTTTTATTGAGAGAGAGAAGATTGAATGCTTCTTGTGTTGCTGTCTTCCAGGCATAGGATGTTATCTGGACGGGGTACAAGTCAAAGTTTCAGAGAAGTTTCGACCGCCCCGAAGGATCATTCTTCCGGTGGGACTCACGAGGAACTTCTACCCCCAGTCTCTGCAAGAAAATGTTCGTATACTCGTGCCGCGTTTCCAAACATTCAGGCGTGTGTCGGAAAAGGGAGGCCACATTTGTTTAGTTCGCCAACCTGCGTCCAGTAATGTAAATAGTGCTCAATACATTGCTGCTTCTACTACATTACTTATGACGTGGGTAACAATGCATTGGAGTGCGTAGACATAGGTAAATTGCTATCATCCAATGAAGTAAGGTGCTTGAAGAGAAATAATTTTTACAGGGAGCAAAGTGGACAGCTATAAGTTACACAGATAAAAAGCACTACAAACATTACCATGACCAGCTGATTAATTAATTTATTTCTGATCTGAAAAAGGGAGCTTCGGTAAAATATCCTGATGAGTTCGGCCCCAAACAGGGCACCTTCAGTAATCTTTATGATGAAAGTGGTTGAACTGCAGACCCCGTGGCCCCCTGCTTAAGCTGTAACCTACCATGGCGAAAAGTTTTAAGGGGAAGAGTAGAAACCCCAAATGGGGGTCTTTGTAGTCTTGGCCCAACGGACTGCGTAGTGCAGCACTGGTGTAGTCAACAACTCTGTGGTGAATAGCTATGAACATTGGGACCCAGGCTGGGCCCGCAGGCCTATTGGTATGGGCACGCTGCCTTCTGTGGCCCTTGCAGGCCTGGGTCTCCCAGAATATGTATGCTAATAATAAAGTATTATTAAGTATTATTATATATATGAAATCGCAACAAAATACGAGCTTTGTGTGACGTATATCTAGAAAACACATCTGAACTTTATGAGATATGTAATGAGCTCTTAGGTGTATTTCAGATCAGGGTGGCCCACAATTGACTGCCTTGTAGCCTTTAAATTCTTTATTTTGGAGAAGATGCTTTTGTCTATAAATAACACTGCATGTTGTGGGCATCCTTTCCTAGCATCAATGAATAAAGTAACACGTCGTCATTAGTCTCACTGCTCTCGTGCAGCACCAAACTGCCTAGGGACTCTGCCCACAGCGGGCTTGAGAGTGAGCGAGCCACGGCTCTCGTCGTGCCTGTACGTTGTCAATCACTCCAAGGGGAAGCGGTAACTTTCATAGTATAGGGGTTCATTATGGGGACAACCACAATACAAACACTACACTGCACTACGCACCTAGCCCCTGGGGCATACATCCGTCAGCGTGGGCCCAGCCCGCCATTTGGCAGCAGTTAGCATCCACCTGCGTTTGCGCCGACGTCCGACGCTCGCTGAGGTAGGGGAAGGGGGCTAATGGTGGCCGCTATTCATTACAAACCTCTGGGCTCAACCAGGTGGCATCGGCGCTCATCTGCTGACCTTGGACTGCGCGAGCCGTTGATGCACAGACACGGGCAACCCTCCAAAGGCTTGGAATGTGCCCAGAGACTCACCGGACATCCTAGATTGCGCACTGATGCAATCAAGGCATGTGCAAATCAACATGGTGGGTGCCGTGATCCATGCTTGTGGGGAACAACGGCCAATGCCGGAACGGCCAAAGGTGGCCAAAAGGCATTTACGTACCATGTGGTGCACGTCCGAGGGCTATTTCCCAGTGGCCTCTCGCATGTCCCGAGTCCCCCCGCAGGGAGAGGAGGGAGGTGTGCGAGGTTCACCCTCGCCCCACTAAGGAGGAGAGCGTTGCTAGTGCCTCCTTGCCACGAGGGGAGGGGTTTGGTCCTCACATTGCTCTCTCCCTAAATGCCCTCCTGGCGGTTGGAAAGCTGACCGTTTGATACTTATCCAAAAAGAATGATCTTAGTGTAGGCCAAACAATGCTAGTGCCCACCAGCCTCTGCTACAGCCCTTAAACCAAAACACTGCATTCACAACGCACGCTACACAAATGACACTTAACACTGTACACTATAAACAATACTCACTTGGTGAGGAAGCTAATATTATACTATACATGGGAGGTCAACTTAGGTTGCACTAGGTATACAATGCTACATTAATAGTGCTGCTACAAGTTATATTGCATTATGTACACTAAATTATAATACACTAAGTACACTTATTATATTACACTTAGTAAAGAGAGGTGGGAAGGCAACACAGAGTACACAGGGTGGGGGGGGAATCTTCATGGGTTTCCCACATTGTTCATCACTGGGGGAGCAAAAAGAGGTGAAAAGGCTTTTTGCATTCACTGTGTGTAAGCGTCTCATCGGGGTGCCACGAGGCTTACCATTGAGTCTCCAAAGTGCGAGCAGGTCACTGTAGAGTTCTCGAGGGGTGCAGATAATGGGCGGAAGTGCAGGGGTGGATTTCACCGTTGCACTGCATTGAGCCAGCAGCTCTGTGTAGCCCCGCTGAGAGATGGAGGGGAGGAAGGCAAGCATGAGCCGACGATACAGCCGGAAGGCACCGCAGAGTGTGCAATTGCTGAAGCCAGGACTTGGGATCGGTGCTGATGAACAGGGCACCAGCGAGGAGAGTAGCGGCTCAATCGTCGGCTCGACACAAAGGGGGAAGGGGGTGTCGAAGGCAGCCCAAGGTCAGCACGGCCGTCCGGGGCGTCGCACTGCTGAGGAGTGCTTCCTCGACCGTAGATCTACGTCACCGGCCGCAACGATGCCGAACAAAAGCTCAGGAGGCACACTTAAGGGGCACACACGCACACACACACGCCATGTTGCACAGCGAAGGAGGTCTGCTTAAACGGAAACTTCCGAATGCCGGTGCTAATGCACTCACAACTCGTTCGTCAAGGCGGCGGTTAACACACGGATTGCGCGTTCATTTCCGGGCCGCGGTGGCCGGTTTTCTGACGTAGGCAAAAAGCAAAAGTGCCCGTGTGTTCGAAATTTTGCCACACAATTAAAGATCCCCAGGTGGTCAAAATTAATCCAGAGCCCTCCACTACGGTGCACCTCATCGCCTGTGTAGTGTCGGCATGTTAAACCCTACAATCAATCAACACACAGACAGCCGGTGAACGGACTACGCCACAGACGACAGCTCACCCACAACAAATGCAGTGGAACACGCATGCGCACACACACACCACATTGGTCGGGCTGGGAATACTCAACAAAAAAGAACAACAGAAACAGTTTCCCACACATCTGGCCAGTGGAAAAGGTTTTAACGGCCCAGAAAACACGTCAAACTAAGCGAAGGATAGTAACTGCACACCAGAACTGATGACATGCCAAAAG